>NC_133620.1:403943787-404121287 GCF_048593235.1 Sminthopsis crassicaudata
TAGATAGATGTAGATAGAAGTATAGAAGTGAGAAAATTCCTTCCCTCTAGGAGCTTACATTCTATTTGGGGGAGTAAACCCCTCTGGGAAATAGAAATCATGGATTTTCCAATTCTTTGAGATTTCGGTCTGAGGTGAATGGAACCTCAAAAGTCTTATTGTCCTGCCTTTCTTAGAAGTAATGGTAATATTGATAAAATTACTGTTCCCAGATCAAAAGATGAAAAGCAGGGAATTAGATGATGTTGCTTATGCAGGCAGATAGCAAGATGGAGGACGTGGAGGGCTACATGGGTTTATGAAGCATGATCTAGAACTGGGTATAATGAATCTGGTGAAATTATCCTGTCACTCACCAATCAGGATCTGGATCTGGATAATAATACTTGTTTTATTCACCCTATAGGATTGTTTTAAGAATCAGATGAGTTATTACATTAAAATGCTTTATAGCTGTATAGTTTTAATTTTAATTTGTTCTTTACCAGAAAAAATGTATATGAACTTTATTCATTCAGGAGAGCTTTCTATTTTACATGTATTGATACATTCCCTGCAGAAAAACATACTTTGTCTCACTTATAGACAGAGACCTAAAGTGGTCAAATATCTGTCCTGAAGTCTCATAGCAAGGCAGTGGAAATTTATTCTTTTGGTGTTTACATCTAAATAAATCACAAAATTAAAATTAAATTAAAACAAAAGCAAAATTCCTCCTTTTATGTGCAAGGCACTGTTCTAGGAAATACAAAGAAGAGAACAAAAGTCTATTTCCACAAGGAACTTATGTTATATTACTACATAATGTATACACAAATGACTACAAACAAAACGAGGAATTATGGAAGCAAGAAAGAGATCAGAAGAGATGGAAAATAAAGGAAAGTATCACAGAGGAAGGAGCTTCTAAACTACCCTCTAAAGAAAGAGATGGATATTGAAAAGTAGAATTGAAGATGGATCGTATTTTGGGCAGGGGGAACAGCTGGTTTGAATGCACAGTGATGGAAGATGATGAGTCCATACAGGGAGTAGTTAGCACTCTGGCTTGGTAGGATTATTGATATTGCAAAAGAGAGTCATAGGAAAAATAAAGATATGTTGGAACCAAATTTTGGAGGACCTTGAATGTTGTTCTAAAGAGTTAGAATTTTATACTAAAGATACAAGGAAGTCACTGAAGAGTTTTTGAGCAAGGAAGTGATTTACTCTCTCTGATGTTAACAGCAAGAATAACCAGAAGCTGAGACACTCATTGTCAGCCCATATGAAGAGTGGGGAGAATTCTGCAGTGCTTCACATAGAGTGGGAATACAGGCTGTGCTGTGACCAAATAGCTCTTGTTCAAGCTGAAAGTGGATGCTCTTCTTAGAAAACAAAGAAATTTGAGAAAGGCTCTTCTTCAGCCTCTGTGTTGTCAGGGAGAAGGAAACTGATCAGTCCTTAAAAACAAACAAATAAACAAAAAATAGAATAAAATAAAAGCTCTTCAGTGTGAAAAAAAAAAAAAAAAAAGAAAGTGTACCTGGAGAGGCAAAGTCAAGATCTCATATCAGGGAATTGGAGAATAGCAGAATGACACAATTAAGGAAAGGAAGAAGAAAGGCACAGAACACTTTGAGCTAAGTAACATAATGTCATTCTTATTGAAGGGGAGAGAAGAACGGCTTTTGAGAATATATCAGGTTGTCTTCCAACCGCTTATCCATAAACACCATCTGGTAAGGGAAGTTCCAAGGGAATGAACATGAAGAAGGAACCTGTGGATGGGAAGAAACCTGTCTTATAAGGGTCAGAGAAAGAAGAGATAATAATGGTAGTTATTAATTTCCTATTGAAGGTAACTGAAGAAACTGGGTGATGCAGTGAATAGAGTTGTGGAGCTACAGTCAGCAAGCCCTGAGTTTAAATACTTTCTCAGATACTTCTGTGGTGCTGGGCAAGTCACTTTATAAATCTGTCTGCCACAGTTTCCTCATCTGTGAAATAAAGGCAGTAATAGCACGTACCTCTCAGAGCTGTTGTGAGGGCAAGGTAAGATAACATAAGAAGTGATTTGCAAACTTGAAAGCATTATACAAGGGTTAGCTATTTTTATTAATCAAGCTATTAGTGAAGATAGGCAGATCTGACCCTTCAATCCCACTTGTCTCCCAAAGCTGAATGCCATTTGTATCCAAAATGTGAGAGAAAGCCTTTTAGGGGATAATAACCAGATAACTATCACCAGCCTCTGATGATTCACTTGGGCATTGCCAGAAGAGACCTACAACACAATGGGAAAGATTACAAAGTGTTGGGTAAGAACTGAAGACTTTAAAAAGGAAAGAAGGAAAGAAGGAAGGAAAGAAGCCTACTGAGTGCCAGGCACTAGGCTAATGCTTTAGGACAAGGGTGGTGTTTTGGTGATCATTGTCAGTCCGAGGCAAAGGATTTCAGAAGAGTAAGATCAAAAGGAAATGAAGAGCTGGTTAAGCAGATGGTATCCAAGAACTGGATTTGGATTTCTTGGTCATAGCTTAAAGTAGAATTCCATAGGCTCCTAGCCAGATTTGGAGTGTGCCTAATAAGAACTGGGAAAAGCTTATCAAATTGGTGTCTTACCAATCAATTCAGAAGAATTTTAAATTGAAAAGGAAGAGACTATAGCCAGCAACTCTAATGGAGGAATAACAGAAGTGTCTCTGCAAGAGACAAAAGCCAAGAAAGAAATCAGCAATAAAAACTCATGGCCTCCATTGTCTAAATATGGATATAGAAAATATGGATAATATTCAAGGAAACCAGAGATATTAATCCAAGGAAGCTAATTTGACTTCATTATTATGACTGAGACTTAAAGGGATGAGCCCCAGAACTTGTCTATCCCTCTGGAAATATATATTTATTTTTAAAGGAACAAAACAAGTAAAAATATTACTGTAATGGAAGCAGGAAATGTGTGTGTATGTGTGTGTGTATGTGTCTGTAGAAGCATTGTTTATTAAGAAAATATACTAATGTGAAACACTCTGGGTTCCAGAAGAGAGAAACATGGTGGAGAGTGATCCTCTTTCTTCTTTGACTCTTTTTTCCTTAATATAGCTTTTAAAACAACAAAACTAGCATTTTTAAAATTGTTTTTAACTTTTTTCCATCAGCATCAGCTCATTTGAACTTTAACTATCACCTACACTTTTCTTGCAGAACTATGCCATGCTTTTATATACATTCTCCATGATTTACCCTTGGTTTTTATCTTCTGTACACAACTTTAAAAAAGAAAAACCTAGGTTGATTTAAACCATGATTCCAAAAGACTGATGGTGAAACATGGAACTTGCCCCCTGAGAGAAAGCTGATGGACTCAATGGACTCAAAACACATAATGAGATATGTGGGCAAAATCAACAAAGACAGAAAGAGAAAACAGATGAGGGGTTGAGAAATAGATCATAAGCCTAGAACAGAGGCATGATATTTGTTATAAGGGAGGGATTTCAATTGCCTGAACATCTTCTGTACCTCCAAAAGCTGAACATCTAATAAATATTTTTTTGATGAAGTTATTCCTTCAAAAGGTGGAGGAGCTAATGAGAGGAAACTACTTTTCTGGATCTTATTCTCAGCAACAAATTAGTTGCTGGGGTAGATTGACACAGAGACTACTGCTGACAGTGTATTCTTCATATGTAGACCCATATCTCTCTTCCTGGAGGAGGAAAGTCTTTCACTGTCTTTTTTAGAATTCAGTGTGGCTGTCTTTTATTATTTTCACTTGCATCATTGAAGCATCCTAGATTTGGAAGTGTAGATCCTAAAATCTTCAAAGGAGTAAGGAAGTAACCATGGTTAAAATACTATAAGGAAATCAGGTCAGAAAGGATTAGAAGCTCTTGAGAATGAAATTCTAGAGGAACAAAGAGAAATAATATTTATGAAGAAGTAAAAGGGTTGGGGAAATGTCTAAAAAAAGGTAATATAGATAAATATATCAACCAAATTGGAGGATTTTTTTGTTTTGTTTTGTTTTTCCCCCCCAAAATTCTTAATTTAAAATGGGCACTTCTATATATTCTATTGTTTTTATGTATAGAAATTTCTGTATATAGATATATTATTATATGTGGAAAAAGAAGATTGTATATGAAATTGTGGACCTCATGTATAGTTTGCCCTTGTTTCCAAGCATTTGATTTCTTCTATTCTCTTTTGTGCAGTTGAAAAAAATGCCCAAAGCCCCACTTTTCTTATTTTTTTTTTTAAGTTATTTTTGGTAGCTTTGTTTCTAGCTTCTCTCTTTCTCTCAATTCTGCCCTTTCCCCAAAAAAGAAAAACAAAACCTTTGTAACAATTAACCAAAACAAATCCCCACGTTGGCCATATCCAAAAATGTGTATCTCATTATGTGTTTTGAGTCCATTGAGTCCATCAGCTTTCTCTCAGGGGGCAAGTTGCATGTTTCACCATCAGTCTTTTGGAATCATGGTTTAAATCAACCTAGGTTTTTCTTTTTTAAAGTTGTGTACAGAAGATAAAAACCAAGGGTAAATCATGGAGAATGTATATAAAAGCATGGCATAGTGCTGCAAGAAAAGTGTAGGTGATAGTTAAAGTTCAAATGAGCTGATGCTGATGGAAAAAAGTTAAAAACAATTTTTAAAATGTTAGTTTTGTTGTTTTAAAAGCTATATTAAGGAAAAGAGAGTCAAAGAAGAAAGAGGATCACTCTCCAGGCTTCATGGGATGATAGTAAGCAGAGATGTTGAGGAGGAAGTTTAATTGTGTGTGTGTGTGTGTGTGTGTGTGTGTGTGTGTGTGTGTACGTACTCCAGTGTCAAGTCAACATTTATTAACTGCTTATTTTGTGCCAAGTGTTGCACTAACTACTGGATGTCAAGAAGAATGATTTTTGGACTGGACAAGATAGAATGGAAATGACCGATGGGGAGTTCATACCTAAGATTAGTAGCAAGATAGTAGAAGGATGTCTGGCTGCCTTTGATGAGTTTGTTACGATGCCCCAGTGAACGATATCCCAAGGCACTGAAAACACTGGCAGATGTGATGGCTGAGCCGATGCCAGTGAGCTTTAAAAGATAGTGCAGAGCTGGAAAGGTACTTCAGTATAGAAATATGGCAGGTGTCCCAATTTTCATTAAAAGGAAAAAGAATGGAATTTAAAAGCTCTAGGGCAGTGGATTTGGCTTTGATTTCTGGCAAAATAGTGGGAAAAAACAAACTCTGGGAATAAAAACAAAAACAAACTAAAAAACATCAGGGAAGAATCCCATATCTAAGTGAAGACTAACAGATTTTAGGATAGATTTTAGAAAGTAATGATAATCAATAGCTCTCTCAAGGCCTCAGAACTGGGCACAATGCAGCTTCTGGATGGAGAAGTCCCTTAGGTAACAAGGATAAAGAAGGAATGGAGGGATTGTTGAACAGAGACAACACCAACAATAACAATTAGTATTTATATATAACTACATAACTATATATATAGGGTGCCAGCACCCTAGTACTAAGTGCTTTACCATGTTACCTTATTTAACCCTAACAACAATCCTAGGTAATAGGTGCTATTATCCCCATTTTATATTTGAGAAAAATGAGGCAATCAGGTTAAATAACTTGCCTAGGGTCACACAGGTAGTAAATGTCTGAGGCTAGATCTGAATTTAGATCTTCCTGATTTGGAGCCCAGAACTTTATCCACTATACCATTTAGACTATGCCCAAATAACTAGCCTTACTTTTTTTTGATTAGGGTTCTTGGCAGGACAGATCAGGGAAATGCTATGGATGTAGTTAAATCAGATTTTAGTGAAGCATTTGGTGATTTCTTATTTTATTATTTTGCAGAAGATGAAAAGATGTGAGCTAGATGATTGTTCTGTTAGCTATATTTGGAACTGTTTAGAAGATACACATACAGACACACACACACACACACTACTCTAAGAATAGTCATTAATAGTTCTTTTGTTAACTTGGAAGGGGGTCTTGGCTCTGGAGTGCCTCCAGGGATCCTGGCTTGCTCCTATGGTCAATAACTTGCATCAAGGAATAGCTAGATGCTTTGCTATCTAGCTTTGCAGGTGACCTAACTTGGAAAAGATAGATAATATATTGAATAATAGGGTAAAATTCACAGCATCATGGCATCACCAATTTAGAACTGGAAAGACCTTAGAGAACTACTGGTCCAGTCTCTCATTTTACATTGGGGGAAACTGAGGTCCAGAGAAGTTAAATGATTTGCCCAAGATCATACAGGGAGTAAATTGTCAGTATTATGATCTGAAACCAAGTCTTCTGGCACTAGATTTAATTCTGTTTCCATTCTCTTTCAATGAAATTCAAAAATATTTTGACATGTTAAAATATAGACTAAATCTAGTAGATGAAAAATATTGGTGGAGGAAACAAGAGGTGTAGTTTTATGTACTTATCAGTGATGAGAACTCACAGTATAGAAATTCCTTCCATTGATGAAGATCTGAAACTCAGTATTAGAGAGTTTTATAGGAAGTTAAGTGACTTTTTGTGATTACAAAACACATATATATTAGAGACAGGACTTGAACCCAAGGGTTTTTTGTTCCAAGGACAGTCTTTTATCTAACATACTACATTGTCTTTTAAAATGAACTTTAGAGATAAAGTCTTATATAAATAGGCTAAAAAATGAGTTCATAAGTTTTAGATGGAGGAGACATAGTAGCTCATTTGAAAAAGATCTAGCAATTTGAGGAGCCTGCAAGCTCAGAAAGAATTAACAGTATGATATGGCAGTCCCAAAGTGAACAGAGAGCACATTGTCTTGGAGTAGGGAGGTGCTGGTTCTACCATACTCTATCCTGTATAACACTTAAATATTGTATTTAGTTTCAGGTGCTATATTTTAGGGAGCAAATTGATAAGCTGGAGAGCATCAAGATTATGACAGTTGTCATGGTGAAAGGCCTCAAGATAATATCTGCTTCCTAAGGTGGCCAGCCCATTGTGCTTTGGGGTAGTTCTAATTATTAGGAAGTTTGTTCTTATTTAAAGTCTGTTTGCTTCTTTGCATCTTCTAAATATTGACCCTAATTCTGCTTTCTAGGCCCAAGGTAAGCAAAGTTGAATCTCTCTTCCATATGATAGTCTTAAAATACTTGAAGAAATATGTATGTCTAGGGGGAAGGGAGTATATATATATATACTCCCCTCCCCCAAGTCTTCTCTTCTTTAGACTAAATACTTCCAATATCTTCAAGTGGCAAAGGGACATCAAGGGGCAGATATTCAAATCTTCACTAGAGAGGGTGATCAGAATTGTGTCATATTCTGGAGGTTAGCTTCTGTGAGTTCCAAAAGATTGAAAGCATGAGATAGGCAGTCTTTGGCAGTGTTGACCCCTTCTCAAGATAATGTCCTAAATACATGAAATAAAATATATGTCATTACAAAAAATTATTTTGAAATGATTCTCAAAATATTAAAAAAAGCAAGAGCCACATTCTCAGACTCCAGTTTAAAACGAATTCCTCAATATCAGTTTCCTCATTTGTAAAATGAGGGGGTCTAACTTGATGGTTTCTGAGATTTCTTCCACTTCCAAATTTGGGGTCCTATGAGATAGCAATGGTCAGGGCAATTCAGATAAATGGAAATTCAGGAAAACTAGACTTAAAGGAATGGTAAAGTATATAGGAAAAATTAACAAAATGAAAAAGGCACTTATATCTTGCCAAGCTTTGAACTAAGGAATACAAATAGAAAACTGAGATAGTCTCTTTTCTCAGAGAGTAAAGGGCTTGGCTTTAGGGGTGATAGAAAGGTGGGTACAAAGGATTTGGGGATAGGTTGGATATCAAAGCCAATAGGTCCTTAGGTCAATATCCAGGTGTTTGGAGGGGGACAGGGAAAAATGTAAATTCTAGTGTCTTGTAGGGCATAGTGGCAGCTGTGTGACTCTAAGGAAATCATTTAACCTCTCTGAATCTGTTTCCTATTTATAAAATGAGAAGAGCATCTATCTTATGTGAATGTCAAATAATGACTGTGAAGTCTTTTGCAAACCTAGACACCTAGTCAGAGTGGGATAGTTGGATGGTGTAAACCCCAGAGGACAGATTGCTGAGTGATGGCAGAGTCATCCATTTGCAATTGCAGCATATTTTGGAGGTCAGCTTCTGTGAGTTCCAAAAGATTGAAAGCATGTGTTTGGAAGAGATCCAGGATTGAAGGGAGTTGGTTGATGATAGATTGGGGTTTCCAATTCACACAGTGGAAGGGGTGGCTGGAGTTAACTCAGGTAACGCTGAGATGATTTATATACAAATTGGGTAGAATTGTATTATGAATCAATCATCAGGAAAAAAAAAAGCCAGAATCTTAATGCATACACTGCCGTGGCTGGCTGAATGGATCAGACTTCATTGAGAAAGGAGTTTGTCTCATAGCACTGACAATGGGAACAATTCCTAATGTAAATCAATTAATAAGGCTGATAGTGAACAGGGAGTAAAAACCCCAACTCAAGTCTCCACATCGTGAGTCAACTTTGAGCAATTGTTGACTACAAACAATGGGTAAATAATAGAAAGATCCAGAGAGAGATTGTATGCCTGACAAGTAGTTTGTTTGCTAGAAGAATAAGGTGGCACCATGTGGCATTTGTTGAATTAGGGCAAGAGAAGGACTAATCTTAGATATTTGTTAGTTTTTAGTCAGTTCCAACAATGAAACAGAATGTGTTTTGTCCCCCAGTTTAAAACTGATCTAAATTAAGATTTTAAAAACTTTAGAATTTATTATTTAACAAATTTCTTTTTAAAGGACTTTTCTTCCTTCTTTTAACCATTTCAATTTTTTCTTCTCTCTGTAAATCTTCCCCCCCCCCCCAGGCTGGGGTTAAGTGACTTGCCCAGGGTCACACAGCTAGGAAATGTTAAGTGTCTGAGACCAAATTCGAACTCGGGTCCTCTTGAATTCAAGGCTGGTGCTCTATCCACTGCGCCACCTAGCTGCCCCCCTCTCTGTAAATCTTGAATGAGTAGAAGAGGTTGTACCCACAGAATGGTTTTGTAGGGGAGGCTATAATTATTGACAGGTACATGATGTAGCACAGGTAGGTAGGGAGAGTCTCCCTTGAAGTCACCTTATTCGAGGTATGTTGTGGGTCAATATCAACTCAAAAATTTATCTCATGAGTCCCTACTAATGTATTTCTTTTATCAAACTGCCAGAGGACATACTATTTCAAAGCAAAAGACATTTAATCAAACAGAATAACAAAATGACTGACAAGCGATTTCTCCCATTCATCCAGGACTATACTCCTCTATATGTTAGGACATGACTAGTTGAAGAGAAAATGCATATTAAACCTTTGCCTTTTCATCTTGTGTGCTCTGGTGAATCCCTTAGAGTTTCCCCACAAATTTCAGGCCCATAAACAACTCTGAGGCTGATTTTTCTTATAGAATTTCAGTTAAAAGTCTTTGTGGTATGGTGGTTAGCATATTGAATTTAATCAGAAAGATTAAAATCTTGCCTCACATACTTGGTAGTTACCTGACTGTGGTAAGTCACTTAAACGCTCTGAACTTCAGTTCTTTTATTCGTAAAATAGGAGTAATAACACCTGGACTTCCTACTTTAAAGGGCTGTTGTGAAATGCCAATGAGATACTATATGTTATTTGTAGCATATAAACTTCAGAGTATTACATAGAAATTTCAGTTTTCATTATCATTATTACTATTACTGACAATTATAAGAATAAATGAAGATCAGGGAATTATTTTTTGATGTCTGCTTCTTAATTACAAACTTTTTCAGAGGTATTTTACATTTATATGGCAATCTTGGTAAAATCTTTAGATCTTGGTAAACTCTCTGAGACTAGTGCAAAATAGATCAACAGATACACCATTTAGTAAACAGTAACTATTTGCTAATCTCAGAAGATACAAAGTACAAGCAAGTCAGACAAAGTACAAGCTTCATGGAGCTTACTACTATGGAAAGGAGAGATGGAAAGATGTGTGTGTGTGTGTGTGTGTATGTGTGTGTGTGTGTGTGTGTGTGTGTATGTGTATGTGTGTAGTCCCATCAAACTGTTCTTTCCAGTTAATCTACCCTATTTCCATTTCCTTACTCCCTAGTCTCCATCTAACCCCCTAGGATTATTAGCCTGGACTCTTTTTTTTCCCTCTTGGTCTCTGAAAAATATGGATTCTTTCTCGTCTGGACCTCAAGTCCATTGTTGGTCTCCAGGGCCCACCATGAGCCTCCAGAATAGCTAGTATCCTCTGGATTGTACCATTAGAAATTTTCTGATGAATTCTATTTCTGGAGACCAGTTGAAGAGAAAATGCATATGAAAGGGACATATGTATGGCTGAGGAACATGAATAGCCAGGGCACCACTTCCTGTACTTACAGCAGCATTCGTAATGGAATCCTTCTTCTTTTTATTCTGGTTTGCTTCACTGAAAAACTGCTAACGACCTCTGCTGATGTCATTACCTGTGAGCAGATTTCTCCACTGATCTTGGGGTCTTTTGCTGATCTATTCTCCCTGCAGTGTTGTTTACCTGTACTCTCTAAGGTCATCTCCAACTGTTTTGCTCCTTGCTGCCCTCTCTTACCAACACCAGCTGGCATCTCTGTGGGAGTTTCATCTCAGATCATAGATACTGCTCTTTTGTGATTTCAGGTTCTAGCCAGTGATACCCAGCTAGCCAGTGAAGCTACTGGGCATTTTTTGTCTAATATTAGGTGAAGCTAGTGGGGTTTGCAAAGAGAGACTTCCACAAAGTAGAGAATTTTGGGTGGCAGCTCCGTTCCAGTTAGCTCTAGATAAAAATCTGAAATTGATCATAGTGTGGAGGATTATAGATTTGGAACTGAAATCATAAAATTTAGCACAGAATTTAGCACCTTTTTCATTTTGGTTCTTACATAAATCACTATTGGCTTTTGATTAAATTTTCTTTCTTTGAAATTCAGCCGATGGCCCCTGCTTCTTCTTTCTCTGCTTTATCTGGATTGCTCTGATTCTTAGCCTGATTTCCCCATACTCTTTTCAATGAGGACATCATGATGATTTTGTATTTAGTCCTTCACTCATGGAATTATTATTCATTCAATAGATATTAAACAGCAGTTCACGGCAGATAATCACACTATGAAAGACAACATTGTCCTTGTTCTAATGGACCTCAATAGTTTAATTGGGAGAAAGGAAAGACAAAATAGAGAAAGATAGTAAATGTTGCAGAAGCAGTATGGTACAGTGGAAAGAAAACTGAATTAGGAGTCAGAGGATCTGGGTTCAAATCCAGTATTATCACTACCTTTATGACTTGAGCTAATCATTTTACTCTGTCTCTCATTTTCCTCAACCGTAAAATGTTGGTTTTAGATAGGCTCTTAGGTTCCTTTCAACTGACTGAATGAATCATTGGGAGGAAAAGTTCTATCTTTCATTATAGAGCAGCCTGGCTTGTCTGGAAGGAAGAGAAAGAGTTCAACAGGGAGAAGAGTGAAGTCAGTGCATTCTAGGCAAGGAAGGGTGGCCTGCACAAATGGAAGGCAGTGGAGATGAGATTAGGATGAAGACTGAGTAAGGGCAGTCAAGGGATCATTGGCAACATGGATAGAGCAGTTTCATTTGGCTGGTGGGGTTAAATAGTAGATGTCAAATAATTAAGAAGTGAATGGATAATAAGTAAATAGAGGCAGCAAGGATAGATAATTCTTTCCAGGAGTTTGATAGTGGTGCAAATGTATAGCAGAGAGAACTATCAGGAGAAACATGGGAGAATAAGAAGTGAAAGAATGATCAAGCATAGGATGGGATGGACTCAATAATTTTTTTTTTGGACTCAATAATTTTTGTAGGCAGTGGAGAAGGAGCCAGTAAATTGGGAGAAATTAAATCTAAAAGGGAGCTGGGGAATGATGGAAGGTACAAGCCTTTGGAGATGGGAAAAGATGTGATCTTTCTATGACACTAAAAGAGAGCATGGTCTTGGAAAAGAGAATAGCCATATATCCCTCAGAGATTGGAGTAAAAGGGATGATGGATGAAACCATATTGGGGAATGGAGCTCACGAAGGATGACCACTGTTTTCTCAGCAGAATGGAAGACAAGGACATCTTTTGAGAAGAGTGAAGGAAGCATTGGAGAATTGAAGAAAAAAGAAAGTTTGGAATAGCTGCTGATTGAAGTGGTGTTGAGAGTCAGTGAAGGAAGCATCAAAGTTTTACCATGTAGCAGTGAAATTAGATAATGTTTTAGGCTTGGTTACATGGTGGTATGACTTCCACTGGGCATATTCAGTGAGCAGAATGAAGATATGAGTAGGAAATGCAGATGGTGGGTGTGATCCAGAGGGAGCAAGGGATCTAAGGGTGGAGAATAGTGTGTAACTCAACTGGTCACCAGCAAACCAGGACTGTGAAGAGGGGAATGTAAGATACAAATTGAGGTGATTGAAAAAACAGAGTACAATGAAGGCACTAGATGTTGTCAGGATGAGGAGCAGGTTTATAAAGAGTGGAGATAAGGGGAATGGAAGGACTGGAAATAATGAGCAGGAAGAAAGGACAAATACTTCCTAGGGATTGCATATAAAAAGACAAAACAGTGAAATAGAAAGAGTACAGGATTTCTTGTCAGAGGATTTTGGTTTGAATCCTTGATCTGCCTTGACCTCAGTTTTCCCTTCAATAAAATAATTAAGTTGTATTAGATGACTTTTTAGGTCTCCTTCATTTTCAATTCTAAGATTTTATGACCTTTTTGTTGAATTTTAAAAATTGACTTCACACGATAGGAGATGGATAACTAGATACCCTTCATATGGAGAAAAAAAAAAAAAAGCCTGGGCTTCTTTAGCAGACTGTGAACTAATTATGACATAATAGTGTGATTACTAAGAGGGATAACATTACCTTTGACTCAAAAAGTGCCCAGTTCTACTCTTCATTCCCCTCTTAACCCACTCATTGTGATGTTCACCTACTCATTTGTGCTGTTCCATAAGTGTTCCATTTTCTTAAGGAAAAACTCTGACTTTTCTCAATCTGACCATACCTTCCTATTATTCCTTCTCTTCCTAAATATTATCCCTCCTAGACCTAAGCCACCTTCATTTTGATCTCCAATAGCTCCACCTCTTACTATTCTTCTAATTACCTCTGCTTTGCTTTCACATTCTTCCAGATCTCTAGCCTATTGTTAGGAATTCAGCTTTATATTTTTATTTACTTGATAACCCTTAACTCCTTTGTCTTCTCTCCTCTATCTCTCACCAAATCCTAGACTTAGACAATTCCCACCATTTGGTTCTTCCACTTCTACTCATCTGCTGAATGGATTTGAAGGAAAGCATACAACCATACTAAACTCTAAACCCAGGTTTTCCAACTTCAATTGGACTCTCGTTATAGTAAGGCAATTCTTTTATTCCTCACTAAATGATTTCCGATCTCATATCTCACAGAAACTCAAATTTTCCTCTTATTTCTTCCTAATTTCCTTTCTCCTCACTCTCTTAGCTGAGGATTGCTCCTCTTATGGAGAAAATTGAGGTCATCTCAAAACATCATCCCTCAATTCCCCCATTCTCTGAAAATGTGATAGCTCTTTTTGCTAAACCAACCCCTCTACAATGCCCTTCTCATTCTCTCCTGCCTAGAAAGAATGTAATCCCTCCATATCTATGCCTCCTAGAAATCCTCTCTTCCTTCAAGATCCAGCTCAAAGAAGAGAAGCCTTTTCTGACCACCCCCAATTGCTACATTCCCTTGCTTACTAAATTCTTTTCTATTAATTCTGTCTACGCTTGTTTTCTGTTCCATTAGTCAGAAACAAGAGAGCATTGTATACAGTAACGATATTGTTTTAAGAACAATTTTGAATGACTAAGTCATTTTGACTATTATGAATATACAAATAAACAACAAAAGATAATATGAAGAAATATGCTATCTGCATCCAGAGAAAAGCTGATGAATAAAAGTATGTATAAAATGGTTTTGTGTGTGTGTATGTGTGTGTGTGTGTGTGTGTATGTAAAATGGTAGCTATCTCTAGGTTGAGGGGAGAGAAGAAAAAAAAAAGAAAAGTTACATAATAATTTTAATATATTTTTAAAAAGAACAGCAAGAGATACATATAACTTTGTAAGTTAATGTAATTCTACTATATTATGGAATTGCTTGTTTTATTTCTAAAGTTCAGAATAAAATAAATACTTTTATTTATTTATTTATTCTTTTGCTGAGGCAATTGGGGTTAAGTGACTTACTCAGGGTCACACAACCAAGAAATGTTAAGTGTCTGGGATCACATTTGAACTCAGGTCCTCCTGACTTCAGAGCTGGTGCTCTACCACTAAACCAACTAACTGCCTTAAAATAAATAATTTTTTAAAAAGAATATAAACTCTTAGAGAATAGAGGAAGATAGATGTTTCTGGGTCCATAGAGTCATGAAGAGTTGGACATGATTACTGACTTTACAACGAGAGAGATTGTTTCATTCATGATCTTTTATATGCAGGTGTTATCTTTGGGGATTCAAGTTCATGACACATAGTAAGTGCTTAAAAGATACTTGTTTGCTTAATTGACTAGAGAGAGGATAGCCATGTTGTATTGTTCCCTGTTTAGGCTACCTCTAGAGCAGGGCTTCTTAAACTTTTTTCCACTTGTGACACCCTTTTGCCTGAGGAATTTTCATATTACCCCATTTCAAATTTGATCCAAGGTGTTTCTGGCAGTGTACATGCATGTGCAAAGTGCACATGCTGTATTTTCAGAACCAAGGCTGCAATCAAGTGTGTGATATAACACTGACAAACACTTTCAGAAATGTCTCCGATTCATTATGCATTTATTTTGAATTAATTTTTGGTCATTGCATTCAGAAAACTTATAGACAAATTTTTCATGACCCCCACATTCAGTTATCCCATATGGGATGCTAACCAACAATTTAAGAAACTTTGATCTAGAGCGTGGTGTCTAGTCCTGTCTGTCAGCCTGTTTTTAAGAAAGTTATTGAAAAGTTGGAGATCATCTGGAGAAAAATTATGGGTTTCTAATTCTTTTCATATGAGGATTGGTTAAAGATTAGTGAAAAATAAGCCAAGAAGAGATGACAATGGAAAGATCCTTGACAGTTGTTTTCATATACTGAAGGATATTATATAGGGCAGAGATGTCAATTGGGTGGCTTGTGGATGGCATGTAGTCTCATATAGTTGAGTGCAGACTGAAACAGATTAAAACATAACTGGGAAATATTTAATAAAATAAATAAATTTATAAAAAAATAAATATATAAACACATGGTTTTCTAAATCATTATGTGGTCTGCCAGAATCCTTATGTAGGGTTTAGTGTTCCTATTTCTTTCTGGGTGTGATATCCCTTATACAGAGAAAGGATTATCTTAGCTTTAGATAACTATATCTTTATATATTTATAGATAACTAAAGATATAGATATAGATAACTTTATAGATAAAGATAACTTTAGATAACTATATCTTTATATATATCACTGGAGGTCTTCAAAGAAAAGGCTGGATAACCCCTTGCCAGATATGTTGTGTGTGTGGGGCTCTGTTGTTCATTGGACCAGATGGCCTCTGGTCTTTCAGCTTGGAGAGGCTATTATTCTGTAGTTGGAGATAAACTTTAGACTTTAGGGTCATCTGCATTAAGGTGAGTTGCAGATTACTCTGTGTGACAATCATGGTTTCTTTTGAAAAAGATCTTTTAGTTCTCCATCCCTTATCATCTTCTTGGCATGAGCCCATTCCACCTAGATATATGAAGTCACCATATCCCTTTATTGGTATAGTGAGGAGGACATTGGATCTGAAATCAAGATACTTGAATTCTAAGCACATCTCTACCACTAGTTTACTATGTGCTCATGGACAAGTCGCTGGACCTAGAGAGGTCTTGTTTTAACTAATTTCTAAACTTCTGTTTAAAACACTCCATGATAATTCTCAGTTAAAAGCCACTCCTTGTTCCCCTATTGCCTAACCCCATGTTCCAAGGAATCCTTATTGTCTTTCATTATAGTACTTAAGATATTACACCTATTTTAATACAGAAATCTTGGGTCCACAGAGCTCATCTCCCAATCCCAACTCTACAACTCTAAATTACTTTTGTGTAGGGTAACTTAACTAGCAGACCTTAAGAACACTGCTTTAAATGATTACAGTTTAGACTCCAGCAGGACAGGAGTTAACTGCATATAATACAACTCCTCCTTGTTAACTCAATATAATTCAGCTCTTATTCTCCTTTATTTCTATGTTAGACCTTATGGTTCCAGTTTTTTCATCATAATTTTGAATCACAAAAGACATTATAATTAAACTCAGTAGGTAAAACATTTCTCCTGAACCTGGCTTAAGATGTATTTACATAAGCCATAAATATATTTATTTAGTGACTTATCCCTTGGGTAAATCAAACCCATTTTTATAATCTTCTCCTAAGGGTTTCCTCCCTCTCTTTAGTATTAAGGGTGTGACTCATAACATTAAAAAGCAAGAAATTTAGATGTGGAGTTTTATGATATTGAAATGTATTCCTTAAACAATGGTAGAAATAAGATGAGAATTGATCTGGCCAGCATTATTAACAATTGGAACAACCAAACCACAAAAAATTTGGAAATAATCAGAATAAGTTTTTTCAACGGTGAACAGGATTTTAAAATTGTAACTCAGAAGGTCAACCAAAAAGGGCTTTCTTTGATAACCTGTCAATCTTTTTCTTCTTCGCCTCCTCCAACTGCATTAGCTCTCTAGGGGTGCTCAACAACTCCCTGGAAGCTGAGTTCTCCCTCCCCCCACCTCAAGGGACAGAATCAACTTCATCCAAATGTTCAAATGAGTTTGCTTTCCAGGTCCACTGGGCCGGCCCTTTCTGCCTGAGAAGAGAATTCCACATCACCATGGGAACCAGGGAGCTGAGGTCCAAGGCTGACCTATGGGGGGCCTGGAAAGTGGATTACTTAGCACTCTTTATTATGTGGCCCAGTTTTGAAAGGAGTTATTTTGGGGATATAAAAATAATAGATGCCATAAATGAGTCACAGTGCCATTGCTCAGAAAAATACTAGTAATTTCCAGGGCTAGTCTTTGATATGGGGTTATTTGATCAAATTTCCTCTAGACCATTACATTTGTCCCATGTAGAGCCTAGCTTTCTAGGCTCAGACGGCCTCTGGATATCTGTGATGTCAAGAAATAATACATTCTGGGAAATAGCACTTATCACCTTATTAATATTCATTAGAGTTGCAAGGGAACTCAAAGATCATCTGATCCAAACTCCTCATTTTACAGATGGAGAAAATGAGACCCAGAATTAAAGTGACTTACCCCAGACTACACAGCTAGTTAGTGGGAGAACTGGCATTGGGGTTTTTTGACATATATACAATAAATTTGGCATGTGTAGTGATAAGCCAATGTGGTGAAGTGGAAAGGATGATGGTGCTGGACTCTGAATTCTGAGTTCAAATCTTGACTCTTATAATTGCTAGTTATGTGATTTGGGGTAATTTATTTCATTTCTTTGGACTTTGGTTTCCTTGTTTATAAAATGAGGGATCTGGTTTTGATTTCTAGGCCTATCAAGTGATAATAATAGAAAATGTAAAATGGCTTAGGTAAGTTGCTAGACGATTTGGATGAGCAGGATATAGAAATATAGTTGAAGGACACAGGTAGGAGCTTCTGGTTTGAACCATTTTAGGAGATTTATCTGACAATTGTAATCAGGATAGGGACTGTCAGGACTTTCACAGTAGTCAAACAATGGCTACCATATTGAGTTGAGTTGAATTTTGGGGGAGATTAGGGATTTTAAAAAGCAGAGGTCAGAAAAAGGGTATTCTAGGCATGGGAGAAAACCTACTTAAAGGGAGAGAGATGGTATGTACACCATATTGTCTGGACCAAAGAGTATATGCAATAAGTCTGAAAAGTTAGTTTGGTTATAGCATAGTTTGTTCTTTAATCAATGGGCACCCAGTTTATTTCTAGTTCTTTTTCAGATCATTTAACTCACACATCAATGTGTGGAGGCTTCAGAAACTCAGAGTTAGGTGCTTTAATCCTTGAACTGCACAGAATACTTGTAACAAGGTCAACGGATCATACCAGTGTTGACACTATGACTACTAATGTTTACTAATTAGGAGCTTGAGTGTTCCTCAAGGATGAATTTCTTTTTCTCTGGGCTGTGTTGTGTGAGGGAGAGTAAACAGTCTGGAAGCAAGAAGCCTTTCATATGGGCTTAGAGTAGGCTTCAAAAAAAGATTTGTAGTGATAAAAACAAAAGGAATTACACTTCCAGGATTTGAGTTCAAATCCCAGCTCTCAGTTGTCTCTCTGTGTGACTTGGGGCAAAAGTAATTTAATCCAATCTTCTCATTTTATAGATGAGGGAACTGGTCCAGAGAAACTAAATCCCTTGCATATGTAGGTTCTAACTGAACCAGATGAAAATGTAATTGGGAAATATTTAACAAAATAACAGCTGCAATCACAGATCCATTGAGCAGCTCTATTTGCAATAGAAGACCATTACAAAGATACAGGAACTGTCTTTTATCAGCCAAAAAACTGATTCCATATCAAAGAAAATCTTCCACTGAATTCCTATAATTGGTCAATAGTTCTTGCTATGGGCAAAGTATGCTAAGAATTGGGGACACAGAGAAAGGTTAAAAACATGGTTCTTGCCTTTAGAACTGAAAGGAGCCTCATGTCACACTTTTCATGTTCTTTTCATTATTTCAATATTTTGTTATTTCTATTTATCATTGTATGTCTTATGTCCACATAGATTAGACATTTTCATTGCCTTTATGCCTGAGGTTAAGATAGGTTAAGAATCCTCCTTGGAGTTCTAGAGTCTGGATCCCCATGACTTCTTGGGCCCCGTTTCTAGAGGATTTATGGTTCTTGATTTATTTTGGATTTGCCCCCATGACAACTATTCTAGCCTCCTCGGAACAGAGTTGTCAAACTGGAGGCTGAAAATAGCTGCAAAACTTCTAACTGAACCAGATAAAAATGTAATTGGGAAATATTTAACAAAATAAATAAAAATACAACATAGAAAATGTTAATTTGTGATTTTCTAAGTTAATATGCGGGCAGCAGGGATCTGTTTCTACTGCTATGAGATGATTGTCACTATGGGGAAACAGAGAGAGGTAGTGGGAGTCTTACTTACTAGAAATTCTCTTTGCTTTTATCTAGCAAATATACTTCCCCTTTGATGACTGTATGGTATGAGCCAAGAAAACCTTCCTTATATATCTATATCTATCTGTGCATATCCTTATATATGTGTGTGTCTACATATATATGAGTGTATTATATATCTATTCTTTGCATGTGTAGGGTTATTTATTTTCACTATTTTTATACTTGAAGTTAAGATAGCTGCTTTAGCCTCTTCTAATGTACCTTGTTTAACAACTTCCTGATAACACACTTCAGATGAGAAAGAGAACAAGGAGATGTATGTTCAACTGATCTTGCTCACCACTGTGATAGAAGAGATTCATTGCAGAATCCAGGTTGAAGAATAATTGTCTGAGATCCTCTAGATGCTCTTTTCTTCCCTTAACATTGTATCCAGGACACTGCAGAGTCTCCTGGGATGTAGCTGTAATTACTCAAAGGAGTTTAGCCTGATCATCCACATAGAAAAGACCAAATGGATGAAGAATGACTGTTGCCAAGATTTCATTTGGATGTACAATTTACAGAGCTCATCTATCAGGATGTACATCTTAGGAAGAGAACAGAAGAACAACAGATTCATCCAGAGTTGAAAAGAAGAATGAGGGTGGGTTGAATTTTCCACCCCAAAAAATTACAGGCTCCTTTGCTGACCCTAACCTCCCCAAGAAAACAAAGACTGGACTCTTTTAGTCCAAATGTTCTACCAATGTTGCTATATGACAGCAAGACAGAATATAACTTTCTCCAGAGAATTTAAAATGAACATTTCATAGAAGGCAATGCTGAAGTTTCTACTGAGTGAGAACAGGCTGCCAAATATAAGAAAAAAGGAACTTTAAAGAAGAATAGACATAAAAGATGTCATTCACGAGTAGTATATAACAGGAAGAGAAGATGGGCTGGTCACAAGACAGGAATAAGAGATGACAGGTAGACAGCCTGATTGTTTCACTCATATTCATTTCAGGAGAAAATGAGGAAAGCCTTCAGCACAGGGGATGGATCCATGTGGTGAACTTGTAATAAAAACAGATAAAGAATAGAAAGGGGAATTTTTGAATAGCTGCAATTACAGATCCATTGAACAGATCTATTTGCAATAGAAGACCATTGCAAAGATACAGGAACTGTCTTTTATCTGCCAAGAACCTGATTCCTTATCAAGGAAAATCTGAGTTCCTATAATCGGTCAATAAGCATGCATTAAGTTCTTGCTATGTGTAAAGTACTGTGCTAACAATTGGGGACACAGAAAAAGGTTAAAAACATGGTTCTTGCCTTTATAACTGAAAGGAGCCCCATGTCATACTTTTCATGTTCTTTTCATTATTTCAATATTTTATTATTTCTATTTATGATTGTATGTTTTATGTCCACATAGATTAGACATTTCTTTGGAGGCAGGGACCATGTTGAAATCATGATTAAAAAACATTTCTTGTTTTCATCACCTATTTGGAATCAGACTTTTGAGTTGGAAGGGATCTTTGAGGATATCTAATTCAGCTTCCTACTATATATTAGCACCTCCTCTAAGACACACAGTTGCTTGTGACTCTGAATTTGTTGCTTTAAAGAGTAATCTAAATGGTGGGAGAGGGGGCTCCTACTAAGAGCTTGCCATGTAAGAAAGCTACTTTGAGTCCTCATTCTGACTCTGCTTTGAAAATATCCTGTGTCTGGCATTTCAGCTCTTTTGTTTATATCCCTTAACATAAATGGAGATTCCAAATGATGGCAAAATATTAAAGGAAATGTGAATTTTTCATTTAATCAAACATAAACTAGCTTGATTTCCTTTATTGATTACCTGTGTTTATACATCACTGTGCTTGGTACTATGGGGAATATAGAAGACATATGAAACAAAATCCTTAGCCTTGGGGAGGTTACACAGACAATGGGACAAAGCCCACCTCTCAAAAATGCAGAAGAGTCCAAGCTGGGTTGAAAGCAGAAAGGAAGAAAGTCAGACACTGGTGCTGAGGTCCCTGGTATAAAGTAAAAAGGTTCCCACAGCTCAGGGGAGGCAGGGAAGATCTATGCTTAAAAATCATAAAGGGGAGAGAGATTGGGAAAGAGAATGGACAATCTTTCTCAGGGATAGCTGAGGCAAAGAAGCACAATTTTTTAAGAATAGTTGGCCACAAGGCTGGTTTGGGCCAGTATTTTTATTTATTTATTTATTTTTTGCTGAGGGCAGCTCAGCAAGGTCAGCCAGCAAATACCAGCAAAGACATCTGGAGATGAGTAAGATTTTGGCTCACTGAAGCTCCTGATTGATTCCTTTTGCCAAAAAAGCGTACTTTGTGTCCAGTATATCTTTCTTTAAAGTAATTTAAAGAAAATAAACACATTAATCTTGGGGGTACTCTTACAATAACTTAAGAAATATTCATATTAAATAAATATAAATAAAAATTCTTAATACTGTAGTCAAAACTGTTTATGTCAGATGCTGAGAAAAAATAAGGCAGTGGTCTGCATGGGATGGAATTAATGAGGGAAAACTCAAAGAATCCTAAATAATAATGCTAAATATAGTAGCATGAGATAATAAATGTAGGTACTGGAGAACTCAGATTCAAATCCATCCTCTTGATATTTACTCCCTATGTGACTTTGGGCAAGTGACCTCAGAGACAACTGATGCTAATACTCTATATTAAAGACAAAGAAATTAAGATACTGAAGTGGCTTACCCATGGTCATCTGGCTAGTCCCTGAGTCAGGATCTGAATCCCAAGTTCAATACCCCATCCAATTTACTCTGCTGTCTCTCAGAATATTCCTGGTCCCTACTTTTCTTACTTTTAAAATGAAGAATTTAGACTAAATGATCTCTGAGATCCCTTATAATTTTAGAATCTTATAGTTCCTAAATACAAGATGCAGGGAAGAGTCTTTTAAGAGAGGAAGGGAAACATGTATACGCTCAGTTTATAAAGCAATGAAATTTCAAACACTAAAGAAATCCATCAAACTGTTTACATCCAAATGAATGTTGTTCTTTTCAAAGTAGTCCCCCATGTAAGGATATATGCTTATTTTACAGACAGCTGCTGTTGCTCAAAACATTTTCATCAAAATTTTAGAATTCCTTTCAGACCTAGTTTAAAATTCACATGCACATAATTAAATTTGATAGTGACCGTGGCAGCAGCAGTGGTGGAAGTACCAAGAATAGTAGTAACTCATATTTATAACATGCTTTAAGGCTGACAGACTTCATCCATGTTCCTCATTTTTAAAAGACAAAAATAGTGTTATTCAATTAGCTTCGTCTATGTGAGTGTACCATAGGACTCTGTCCTGACCTCTTTCTTCTTGTCTCTTTATATGCTCTTTCTTGGAGCTCTTATTACTTTTCCTGGGTTTGGAAACCATCTCAATGCAGATGGTTGTTCCTTTTTTATGAAATGCCTGCATCTTCCTCTCAGCCTTTGCTCTGATCCCAGGAAGACTCTCTAAACTTTGATTCAGATCCCAGATCCCAGGAAGACTCTTTTAGCTCTAAACATTAATTCAGATCCCAGATTCCAGGGAGATTCTCCTTTAGCTCTAAACTTTGACTTTGATCCAGATCTCAGATCCCAAGAAAACTCTCCTTTCCTTCTAAACTTTGACAAAATCCCCAACTTCCTTTAAGGTTCAGCTTCAATACCTCTTCACTCAGATGTTATAGTTTGCCTCCATTCCCAGTAAAGTTATTTATATATTTTTAGCATATTTTAGATTAGGTAGGTATGATTTCCCTTTAGTAGGGGACATATTGGTTTTTTTTCCCTCCCATTTCCTATTCTGGTTTCTAAAGCCCAGTTTGAGAATAAAGGACAAACAACAACAACAATAAGAGCCTAGTAGGTACTGCTGTTGTTGGTGCTCATCTTATTCATCAAAGTTAACTCTGAATAACTTGTGGCTATTTTCAAATATCAAATCCATACTCATAGGATGAACATAATAATAACAATAATTGCAACTTTTAAATCATACTTCATGACTTACTAAGTTCTTCCCTAAGGTCAACACAGTGAAGTAAGTAGTATGAGTATTATTATGCTCATTTTATAGGTGAAAAAACCCCAGTCTTAAAGAGGCTTGTCCACAATTATATAACTAGTAAATGGAAGAGCTGGGACTTAAGCCTAGAGCTTCTTATTCTACATCAAAGATTTGCCACCACTGTGCCTTATTCTCCCAAGGTGACTTCTGTGACAGGGCCAACACTCATTTGTATGTATGAATTCTGGTGTGTTTATTAAAGAATCAGTCTTATTACCTTACTCTCATCTCAGATACTAACCAGCAGGGATCTACCAGCATGCCCTGTACAACCCTTCAGAGCCTAGGTACTTGCTGAAAGAGCAGGGCAGATTTTGAGAAATATTAGGAGTGGACCAGATGAAAAGAAAATTAAACTCCTTTCCAGCTGGTAAGCCTTGTTTGATGTCAGCGTGTCAGCAATTGAAGAATATATATATATTTTTTTGCTGTGCATTGAATGATAATGGCAAGGGAATGTGACTGTAGGGCTATTGGATGGAGCCCAGGATTGGAAACCAAACATCTTGGGCTTTCTTTCCTGTTCTGCCACTGACCTGATGAGATCCCAAGGCTCAGTGTTCACCATTCTCATTAGCTAGGGATAATAATATTCCCCACCAGGGGTTTGTTTCCAAATGCTCTGAGCAAGGGAACTGGGGCAATATTCAGCATAGAATTCTATCTGATCTTTCTGATCCTCCCCAATAGAATGTTGAACGTACAATCAGGCTAGCCGCTCTCCCGAGGCAGGGGTAGCAGCCAGTCAGTCAATCAGTCAGTTAACAAACATTGAAGTGCTTCCAAGTGCCAGGCACTATGCTAAATAAGGGAAAATCAAAGGTGAATACCTGGTTCCCAACTCCAGGATCTCCTACTCCAATACAAGAGGCCACATGCAAACAACTCAGTATGTGCAAGATCCATGAGTATTGTCCTTTGTTCTCAAAGATGCCCAAAATAACCTTTCTACATCAGGGTCAAACTACACTGTGTTGGACTTTGGCAGATTTGACCAACATGAATTTGAAAGGCTCTATCCCAGGCATAAATAGTCCATGTGAACACTCTAAACTGGCGCATCTTGAATTTCTTTTGAGCTACTTCAATTCTGCTTTGCTCATAGAGCACAACATCTCTCATATGAGCACAGCATGCTGGGCAGTCCTGTCCAGTATCTCCATGTCACACAATCAATTCCAAAATACTTCAGAGAGAACTTGAGAATGCTCTTGTATTGCTTCTTCTGACCACTTACCTTATGTGAGTTTTCTATGAAAATAAACTTTTTATAATTAAAATGTGGCCAGCCCACTGGAGTTGTGCTCTTTGCAATAGAGTTTGAATGCTTTGCATTTTGCTTTGAGAAAGAACCTCTGTGTCTGGTACCTTCTCCTGCCAGGTGATCTTCAGATTCTTCCTAAGACAATTCAAATGGAAGCACTTCAGTTTCCTGGTGCTGGTATGCTGTCCAGGTTTCACAGACACAACAAAGCTCAGAATAATGGGTCTGTAAATCTTTAGTTTGGTAGTCAGGCTAGTAACTCTTCTGGCTCACACTTTCTTTCAGAGCCTCATAGGCACTAAGATAGTTCTGGCAATGCATTTGTCAACCTCAATGTGTACATCCCTGGAAAGTATATTGCCAAGGCAAATGTACTTATTCACAGTACTCACAACTTCTCCATTTCTATAACTGATGGTTTCACATTTGACTGGTGTGTGCTGGCTTATGGAGTACCTGTGTTTTCTTAGTGTTAATTGTTAGGTCAAGTTTAGCACAAGTATCAGAGAATTGATTTATGCTTTGTAGAATCTCAGCTTCAGAGACTTCATTGAGTGCATGATCATCTAGAACACAAACATCATGCACCAGATTCTCCCTCCCTTTTAGCCTTGGCTTGTAGCCTTTTCAAATTAAATTATTTATTGTCATTGCACCAACTGACTGTGATTCTGTGTTCATCCTCAATGAAGATATATGACAACATTGCTGAAAAACATCATGCTAAAAGGTATGGATGCAAGCACACAGCTTTGTAAGCCACATTCCATTGGGTAACTGGGAAAATCCAAGAGCATTGTCTGTTATTCAGAACTCAGGCAAGACTGTTGTCATGAAATTGATGTACAATTCTGATGAACCAAATTCTGACATATTTTTTTTGATTAAAGCTTTTTATTTTCATAACATAAGCATAGATGATTTTCAACATTCACCTTTGTAAAACCTTATGTTTCAAATATTTTTCCTTCCCTTCTCCCTACCTTCTCCTCTAGATGCAAAGTAATCCTATATGTTAAACATGTGCAATTCTTCTATGCATAATTCCACAATTATCATGGTGCACAAGATAAATCAAAAAGGAAAAAAAATGAGAAAGAAAACAAAAGGAAGCAAATGACAATGAAAAAGTGAAAATACTATGTTGTGATCTATTTTCAGTCCCCACAGACCTCTCCCTGGGTGCAGATATCTGTCTTCATCACAAGACCATTGGAACTGGCCTATATCACCTCACTGTTAAAAAAGAGCCACTTCCAGCAGAATTGATCATTGTAGAATCTTGTTGTTGCCATATACAATATTCTTCTGGTTCTACTTGCTTCACTTAGCATCAGTTCATATAAGTCTCTCCAGATCTTTTTGAAATCAACTTGCTGATTGTTTCTTGCAGAAAAATAATAATCTATAACATTCATATGCCATAACTTTATTCAGCTGATGGGCATCCACTCAGTTCTACTTTTTAGCCACTTTAAAAAGGGCTGCTACAAACCTTTTTGCACACATAGTTCCTTTTCCTTTTTTTATGATCTCTTTGGGATATAGACCCAGTAGAGACACTACTGGATCAAAAGTTATGAACAGTTTTATAGCCCTTTGGGCATAGTTTCATATTGCTCTCCTGAAAGGTTGGATCAATTCACAGCTCCACCAACAATGTATTAGTGTCCCAGTTTTTCCACATCCCCTCCAACATTCATCATTATTTTTTCTCATTGTTGTACTAGTAAAAGCATTTAGTAAATACTTTTCCCTTTTCTTTCCTCTCCAGGAATTTATAATCTATGAATTAGAGAACACATACACAGTTGAGTAAATAAAAAGCAAAAACAATGTAATTTGCTCCATAGTCCAACAAACTGTAAAAGGAAAAAAAAATGTACAGACTATATAGAATATAGATTCAAACTGTCAAAAGGATTTTAGAATTTTCCTAGAATTTTACTCTCTCATTTTATAGATGAAGAAGTTGAGGGCCATAGGAATTATGTGACTTGCTCAAAGTCACAATGATAATAAGGAGCAGAGTCTGAATTTGAATCAATTTCTTCTGGTTTCAGTTAATATTCAGTCAGTATTTTACCATTTTACCATTCTGACAGCTAAGTTTTCTGTCTAGGATATTGGCAATATGTTTCACTAAATCAATCAACTGATCATCAATGTCATTTAATAAAAGGAGAAAAACAAGCTAGTTCCTCACTTCGATTGCAAGGGAAAATGTTGAAAAATTACTCATGCATATGTTCTGTCAATAAAAGCTATGGAAAAAGGCTTAAAAAAGATAGTTCCTCACTTCAAGGAGGTTATGTTCTATTGCAGGAAACCACATATGTTTATATAAGTTAAGTGCAAAATAAATATAAAATAAATCTAAGGCTATGTGGTGATGGAGGAAGGGGAAGGGGAGATTTATAGTGTCAGGAAAGCTCTCATGTAGGACACCTTTCTTGAGATGCATTTTGAAGGAAACTAGAAATTCGGAGGGCATTTAGGTGATGCAATGAATAGAGCAGTAGGCTGGCAGTTAAGAAGACTTATCTTTCTGACTTCAAATTTAGCCTCAGATACTTACTAGTTATGTGATCTTGGACAAGTCACTTAACCCTTTCTCATCTGTAAAATGATGTGAAGAAGGAGATTGCAAATCACTTCCCTATCTTTGCCAAGAAAACTCCAAATAGAGTCTGAGTCAGATGTGACTAAAAAATGAATAAACAATAATAAGTTCAGAGGGGATAGAGGTGAAGAGCCAATGCATTCTAAGCATGAGAGTCTTTGCAAAGGTATGGAAATGGGAAATATAATATTATGTGCAAAGGACTATAAGAAGGCAGGTTTGACTAGATCACATAGTATGTAAAGGGCAGAGTCTATTTAATGAGCCTATGACAGATTGGCAGGAGCCAGACTGGGAAGGGCTTTAATAAGAAGAGTAAATAATTGCTAGTATTTGCATAGTGCTTTGCATATGTTGTCTTATTTGATCCTTACAACAACTCTGGGGTAGGTACTATTATTATTCCCATTTTAGAGATGAGGAAATTGAGATTAAAATTGATCCCCATCATTTATTTTTTAATCTTTATTTACAAGTAATTAATTTTGCCTTTCATCTGCTTTTGTCCTGTAATTGCTTAAATCATAGGTCTCTGAACTTAGTTCAGAATTCAGCTTTTCTGCATTGGATTAATTTTAGGAATCCAACTCTCCTGTTAACCACTGATCTATTCTTGCTTCAAGGACTTTTGTTAATCCTGGAGAATGTGTCTGAACATGAGAGATTTGGGCCTACTATCTTTAAGCCACCAACCTATTTTTCCATGATGTTTGCTGTCCAAAAGTCTATGACGCTCTCTTGTTTCTGCACTCAGAGAAGTTGCACTTCTTAAGTTTCATGAGAGAAGAAGGAGGGGCATTTTCAGACCCTATGACCAAACTTCCAATCAATCATGTTGTTTCCTTCCCCTCAGCTTTGAAACCAATTATGTTGCCCTGAATCCCATGATGTCATCTACCCTGTTCAGTTCTTTGTTCTCTGTTCCCCCAAACCTATTTATGGCAAACTGTTTTTTTGGTTGGGGTCTTTGGCATAAAGGGCAGCAATCCAATGACCTATTTACTGACAGGCAGCATGCCCCTGTTAATGAATGTTATCTTGCTAACTGTATAAATATGTATACATATATTGTATCTAAATAACATATTTAACACGTATACCTGACATCTAGGGGAGGGAGTGGAAGGAAGGGGGGAATAGTTGGAACAGAAGTGTTTACAAGGGTCAATGTTGAAAAATTACCCATGCATATGTTTTGTATATAAAAAGCTAGAATAAAAAATGTAATAAAAATGTTATCTTGTATAGATATTTCCCTCAGTTTCCTCTTTTGTTAAATTCCAACTGAGATAAAATTAAGACTGAAAGAAGTTAGGTATGTTGCCCAGCTACTGTGAACATAGTATTTGAACTCAGGTTTTCCTGGCTCCATATCCAATACTTTACTAACACACCATTTAGCTATCTCTTTAAATACAGAAGTTTTTAATTCTAGCAACCACATGTCCAGACCTGTGTTTAAGAACATCATTAGACAGCTGTGTGGAGGCTGGATTGAAGAGAAGATAGACTGGGAGCAGGGAGATCAACTCAATGAGAAGGTTATGTCATATCTGTCTGGGGGACAGGTGATGAAAGCCTAAGCTAGGGTAACTGTGGAATGGATGGAGAAAAGGAAATAGATGCTGTGGAGGTACAATCAACAAAGCTTGGCCACTGATTGAACATGATGAGGAATGGGTTGAGAGCAAGGGAAGAGTCAAGGACACCTTCAAAATTGTGAACCTAAGCTGTTTGCAATAAGGAAGTATTGCAATTATATATATATATATATATATATATATATATATATATATATATATATATATATATATATATACATATTAATATGTATGTATGTATATATATCATTTGATCCCCACAATGGTCTTATTATTCCCATTTTACAAATATAAAAACTGTGGCTTGCTCAGGGTCAACCTGCTGGTAAGTGTCTGAAGTAGGATTTGCAGGATTTGCAGGTCTGCTGCACCACTTAGTTACCTCACAATAGAATGAGGACTTTGGAAGAGAAAAATTGAAGCAAAGTTTTATGGAATAGATTCTTTTCCTCTTAGGCAATCTGAATTTTGAGGAAAGGAAAGCTCTTACTCTTTCTTCTTAGAATACTTTGTTTCCTTAAAAACTCAGCTCAAGTTTTACCTTTTACAAGGTAGTATTCCTGAGTCAACCAATTGATCGTGTCTTTCTCCCTTATTTTGTATAATAAATAAAAACCTTAGGTTTTTATGAGTTTCCATATGATTTTGATGTCATTCAAAGATGATAATAACATGATGTCATAGAAAGTATGGTAGGAGTCTGTAACTGTGGGCTTGATTCTTGGTTTTCCCATAGTCCTTGGAACCCATGGAGCCTTTCTGAGTCCCAGTGTCTTCATTTGTAAAATAAAGCAGTGCATTTTATGATCTCTGAAGTAATTTCCACTTGAACATCCTATAATTCTAACCCCTCTTTGCTTTGTTTTCTTGCTCTGGAAAAAGAGAATCATTTAGTGTGTCCTAAATCCTAGGAATATTATAAGAAATGGGACCTAAAAATTGTTATGAGAAATTTGGAAATGCTACATAAAGGAAAATAATTTACAAGAGGCTGTATAAATCATGTTTTTGTTATCTGTGATTATGGGGGGAAAGATAATAGATAGCTTCTTTTATTATAAGTTTAAGTATTATTTTGAGAATGGGTTTCCCTATCTTTGAAAGACTGCAAATATAGCAGCCACTTATGGATCCAGCTTGACTTATTCCATTTTTGACCTGGCCCAGTCCTCACCTTTCCAAGTTCCCCACAATGATGCTGGACAATGTAGATACTTTATTGATTTTAGTCTTATTGTGGTTTGGGACTCCTGAGTTCAAGTGACCTACCAGTCTCAGCCTTCCTCCAGTAGCAGGGACTAATGACTTGTGCCACTATGACTGACTATTTGTCAATGGTACCTCTTATATTTAATAGGATTTTATTTAAGACCAGTACTTTTTGTGAGGGTGAAAAGATCAATCTTAGCAAAGAATATGGGATTTTGTTGTTTGTTTTGACTTGAAAGATAATTGGTATATAAAATAATTTCTAAATCCCATTCTCAACAATTGTTCCAACATTGTTATCCACAAAATTTTTATCAAAATTGATGAAGAGGGTTCCAATATTCTTTTGAGTTTCATCTCTCTCTGTCCTTTCCTTGAAGTATAATAGGAAGAATGGTAGAAGGACTGGAAGACACCTAAGGATCTTGAATAATCCACATACTCCTAGTAGCTAAGCAAAAACTTCTTAGAATTCAGAACTGGTTGTACAAGATTTTGAAATAGAATGAAAATAAAGAATCTTTATCATCGGTGTCATTTGCAATTTGCTTTAGTATTAAATAAAAAGGGGTGGTACACCTCCAAGGGAACCCCATAGATCTGGCTTGACCAATGTATGTATTCTATGATACTCTGCAGGTGACTGCTGGCTCCTGGCAGCCATTGCTTCCCTGACATTGAATGAAGGGCTCCTTTACAGAGTAGTCCCTAAAGGTCAGAGCTTCCAGAAGAACTACGCAGGAATCTTTCATTTTCAGGTACTGTGATTTGTTCATTGCTCCTAACACCATTTTCCCCACTCCAATTTGATGTCCATTGACAAAACAAACAAAAAACCAAACAAACCAAAAAAAAAAACCTCCCTTAAGTCAGTGGAGGAGCTCTGGAATTGAAAGAGAATCCTGAGTTCTGTTTGGGGAGGAGGACAGAATGTGTTCAAAATAATTATAAAATTCCCATTCTGAATTTTTTGAAAATAATATTTTCTTGGTAAGCAGACATTGTTCTGTTCCAACAACTTTTCCTTTGACCCTCTATGACCAGACTCTGGGCTTCTTATTCTCCAGTTCTGGCAGTATGGAGAATGGGTGGATGTTGTCATCGATGACAGGTTACCCACAAGAAATGGGAATTTGCTATTCCTTCACTCAGAAGAAGGCAGAGAGTTCTGGAGTGCCCTGCTGGAAAAGGCCTATGCCAAGTAAGTGGGGAAGTTTGGGTTCAGGGGATGCCACGGATGCCCACCATACTTCTATATGAAGCTCTACATAGATCTATACTTAAGGTATTATCTTTGCTTTGCTCTCTGGTACCTGGAACTCTTTTGATTTAGAGAATCAATAAGCTATGTATATAGGATCATGAATTTAGAGTAGGAAAGGATTGCCTTAGAGCCCATTTTACAGATGATGAAACTGAATCTGAAAGAGATTAAGTGACCTGTTTATAGTCACATTACTACTAAGGTTGAGAGATGGGACTCAGGCTTTCCTGACTCCAAGCTCAATCCACTATCAACTATGTCATGCTGCTTCTCATGATCTAAATAAGCTTCACACTTAGCTTATGAGTTAAAAATCTAAATTCTTCCACTTGATGACTATGTGACCTCAGGCAAATCAGTTAACTCTTTTTTAAGCTTCCTCCTCTTTTAATAGAGATAACAGCTGACATAGAGCTATTAAAGTCCAAGTTAAGCATTTTGGTACTTGTAAAATACTAAAGGAAAAATGAACAATTAAAAATAATAATAAATGACCCTTTGATTCAATAGATGAAGCTTCTACTCTTTGCTCAGAAATTTTTCTTCCAACCTAAGTACCGTAGCAGTTTTTCTTGTTTAAACTAAGTTGTGTCCATAAATTCTAGCTCACTTACTCTAGTTATAATTCCTAAAGTTCCTAGACCAATCACTTCCAAATTTTTATCCCCTGCAGAATTTTAGGTTTCACTTTAATGTAGACTCCAATTTGAAAAAGACAGAATTGGTTAAAGCACAAGGAACACAATAGGTTAACTCTGGAAAGGAATGGTTGTTAGTTCTATAAAATGGGTCCACAATATTTATATAAAATCATATGGATTTAAGCCCAGCAAACTGCCAATCTACCCACTGGAGCAATGACCTGAGTTGAATTCTAGGACAGCAAAGCCATGTTTTCCTGAGTGGTTTTCCCCAAGTCTGTCACCTCCACAAAACGCCATTAACCATACATCTTTTGAGGAAGAGGCCCCTTCTCTTGTGGTCCTCCAATTATAGCAGGTGCTATTTGGGTATTTGCTGATGTTTAAAGATTAGGAGCAGTGCCTCTTATTCTTTTTGTTTTCTTTCCTTTCCTGCAGGCTCAATGGGTCCTATGAAGCTCTCACAGGAGGGTCTACTGTGGAGGGATTTGAAGATTTCACTGGAGGAATCTCAGAGTTTTATGATTTGAAAAAGGCCCCAACCAATCTATATCAAATCATAAGGAAGGCTTTACGCTCTGGATCACTGCTTGGATGCTCTATTGATGTGAGCCAGGGCTGTTTCCCTTTGTCTTCAATCTCTTTGAATGCAACCCCCCCCCCAAAAAAAAAACAAATAACAAACAAACAAAAAAAACCTATGGTGGTGGTTATGGGGAGTATGGGAAAATGCTTTGAGCTGTGGCTGGTAGGTAGCACAATCTCCACCCGAATGGGTATAAGTAAAGTTTTTTTTTTTTTTTTTTAGTAATTCTCAGCTTTATTCCTAGGAAGATCTTACTCTCATCTGAGATTTTGTGAGTAGATAGGCATAGAAAAGTTCATTCTCATCAGAGTATCATAATATCATCTCCAACCTTCTACCTAGTCAAGTAGATCATAGATCAGGTAACAACCTACTTATTTTAGAAGTGGACTAAATAAAATATTCTAATATTCTCTCTTTCCCCAAGTGTGACAGTTCTGCAAGCTATATGTCTGTCCATCACTCTTTCTTTCTTTCTCTCTCCCTCCCTCCCTTTTTCTCCTTCCCTCTTCCTCTTTTTATCCTATCCCCTCTCTTTCTCTCTTTTTCCTTCCCTCTCTCCTTCTCCCTCCTTCCTTCCCTCTCGGTTTCTCTTAGTCTGTTTTCTCTTTCTCTCTCTGTCTCTGTCTGTCTATTTGTTTCTGTCCTCTCTCTCTCTCTCTCTCTCTCTCTCTCTCTCTCTCTCTCTCTCTCTCTCTCTCTCTCTCTCTCTCTCTGTCTCTCTCTCTCTCTCTCTCTCTCTCTCTCTCTCTCTCTCTCTCTCTCTCTCTCTCTCTCTCTCTCTCTCTCTCTCTCTCTCTCTCTCTCTCTCTCTCTCTCTCTCTCTCTCTCTCTCTCTCTCTCTCTCTCTCTCCCTCTCCCTCTCCCTCTCCCTCTCCCTCTCCCTCTCCCTCTCCCTCTCCTCTTTCCTTTCTCTCCTTTCCCCCTCATTCTCCTTCCCCCCTCATCAAATAAGGCAGCTAGGTGACAAAATGGATCTGGACCAAGAATTGGGAAGACCTGGATTCAAATACTGTTTCAGACACTTATTAGCTGAAAAGTCACTTAACCTCTGTTTACCTCAGTTTCCTTAACTGTAAAATAAGGATAATAACAGCACCTACCTGACAGATGTTTTGAGGATCAAATGTTATAATATTTGTAAAACATTAAGCACAGTGCCTGGAATATAGTAGGTACTATTGAAATGCCTTTCCCTTTCATTTGGTTATCTATCTACCTATCTATTTATCATTGAACTACTTATCTATCTTATGAAATAGTAGTATGATCCATTATATTTGAAGATTTTAACTTGCATCAAATATGACACAAGATAATTAGTGCTCCTGTGCCAGTGCAGGGTCAGACTCTCAAGAAGAAATGACCTCCCAGTTCCCTAGTGGCATTTCCAATGCTGGTATGTCATGTTTGGGTCATGGCAGGCCCCAGGCACTTTGCTTGGCTGAGCAGGCTTAATTGGTGAAGGGCTTGACAATGATAACTCTATTAAGGCTGAGGCTTATTACTGTATTTGCATGACCTCATCCTGTTGTTGAAGCCCATGCCCTGCCTGTGTATCATGTGTCATCAAAAGAAATGGCAGGGCAAGTCCAAATGAATTCCTCTGCCAGCTTTCCAGACTGTGTTCTCTTTTTTACCCAGGTCACCAATGCATTGGAATCTCAGGAAGTTACCAGCCTGAAGCTGGTTAAGGGGCATGCTTACTCTGTCACTGGAGTTGAAGAGGTAAAAAAACCTGAAACCCCTTCTTATTTCTCCAATGGGTTCTTGAGAGAAGACCTGAAACTTAAGAATCTTCCAAAGGATAAAGCTGCATCAATTGCATTTTTTTTTTTTTTGCATGGGCCAAGAAAATTGAAATAGGTGAACTATCTTACCATAAAGTAAAATATCATATTGTTATGTTAATTGATATTCTTGGTCAAATAAGTGTTTTTAATGTAAGCAAACTATCCTTCAAAGGTTAAATGGGGTCTTTTAAAAGTTAATCTAGCCTATCATGTAAGTTGAATTTGTTTGTCATTGGGAGTATGGTGACAGCAAACAATGTCTGACAAGTCATAGGTCAACATAAGAACGTTACCTAATGTGGCTATTTGCCATGGTGCTATTCTTTCTCCAGTTCTTATGACCTATTCCTGATATTTACTTATCATACTTATAGAATGCAGAATTAAAGACTTAGTTATGAAATTTAACATGGCCAATGACTGACTCTGGTTATGTGAATTCTAGAGTAATACTAAACAAAGACTTACATCTAGGTGACACAGTCTATAAAGTACTGGGCCTGAATTCGGGGAGACCTGAGTTAAAATCTAATCTTCCTCAGTTTACTGAACTGTAAAGTGGGGGATCATAGTAACATTTACCTCATAGGGTTGTTGTGAGTGAGGTAATAATTGAAAAATGGGTAGCATGGTGTCTGGCACATAATAGACACTTAATAAATGCTTGTTCCTTTTTTCCTCCTCTTCCTTCTACCCCAAAATAAATGTCCTAAAGTATATATCAGACCCCAACTTAAGAAGCTATAATAGATGTCTAAGACAGAGAACCTAGAATAGAGATGGCTCTAGGGTAAAACACATCTCTCCTTGACATTTAGAGGCCTTTCAGTTTTATCTCTAGATGACCCTTATAGACCTATTTTACTCCCCTTAGCTTACTATATGTTCCATTGAAAGCATCGGCTTTTCCCCTGAACAAAGCACTCCATTTCCCACCTCTGTATTTTTGTATGGGCTATTGTGAATGCTTGGAATACCCCATCTTTTCATCTCTATTTTTCTGAGTCTTTCAAGGCTCAAAAAAAGGTGCCATCCCCTAAGGAAATCCTTTTCTTACTCCCCTAGTTAGTGCTTTTGCTCATCTGAAATGATCATGTATTTCTTTACCACACAAATGGCATATGGACTCTGTAGAATAACTTTCCTTAAGAGAGGAATTATTTTTCTGTTTTGTCTCTGTATCCCTAGTGCCTGGTCCATGGGAAGTGCTTGAAAAAGGCTTGTTGAATTGAACTGAACATTTAAAAACATTTTTTTTCCAAGAAAAGAATTCTAATGTAAACCTAATGTATCTGCAAATGTGGGACACCAGGGGTGAATCTAAATGCTCAATTTTGCTTTTTGGTGGAATTTGCAGGTTAATTTCCGTGGTCGCCTTGAAAAGCTAATCCGCCTAAGGAATCCATGGGGTGGGACAGAATGGAAAGGAGCATGGAGTGACAGGTAAGTCCCCTTTAGAGAGGGCCAAGTTTCTCTCACCATATTTATATTATTGAGAATTTCAGAGAAGAGGCAATTTGTAAATACAAGCAATAATTAATAATAATAATAAATGGTTGGATGTAGGGAATTTAAAAACCTTCACAGTTCAACAAGTACAAAGTGTTCTTAGGAAGAAGGCTGAGTCCAAGATAGAAAAACTAAGTTGTCATGTTTAAGGCTGGATTTCCACTTCATCCATTTCAAATACAGGCAGGTCATTTAGAATTACTTCTGGCTCTAAGGAGCTCTCCCAGAAGCTTTCACATTCTCTGCCTAGAGCACAGTGTGGTCCAAAGGTCAAATCAATCACTTCTTTTCTGATCCTTTCAACTGGTCAGTCCGACAAAGGCCAAAGCCATCAGGACCAATAGGAAATGGCACTTGGAGAATGAGATTTGATCCTGGGAGTCAAATGGTCACAACAGGCAGTGATCGATGGGCCTGGAGCTCACTCCATTAGCTCATTACCACTGGCAGATATTGATCTGTCATGGCAGAAGCCATTAATGACCAAAGAGGCTCTTTTCTGGCAGACCTCTGTGATGGTAGGAAAGGTGGGGAAGTCAGTCAGAAAGGGATACTCAAGGGCAGCTTTCCCGTGACGTTCCAAGGTATTGATGCTTTAGAAACCAGTGTCATGCTTGTAAAAGCTGAAGAGTTCTAAAAAATGGAACAAACTCCATCCTAGTCAGCAAGGTAGCTTGGGGCCAATGAACATCCCCTAGACTCCTATCAACAAAATGATTGACAAAATGACCAACAGTAACTCCGCGGGACTGATGATGAAGCATGCTACCCACTTCATGATAAGGAAGTGATGGACTCCACATACAGAAAAAGATATATTTTTTGCACATAGCCAATGTGGTCATTTATTTTGCTTGACAATATTTATTATAAGGATTTGTTTTTCAATAGTATGGGAATAGGAAAGAGAGAAAATAAATGCTTTATAATAATAAAAAAAAAGTTTAAACAAAAGAAGAGCTCAGACCTGCTTTCTAAGGGTTGCTTCCTGTTCCCCTCTCCAAGGGCCCCCAAATCCTGCTGCGGTTTGAAACCACTTTAAAATCAGGGGCTGGCTGATTAGACTACTCTCCCATAGTTCTGTGAAGCTGTATCAATTTAGGCCTTTCAAAAGACTTCAGTAATTTTAATCATAGCATCAATATAATTTGCAATGTAAATATCTTTTGCCTGCTTCTAGGCAGCATGGAATGTCAAGGGAATGGGAGAAATAAACGGAGAGAGCTAGAGATCTGAGTGTGAATCCTGTCTCACACACATACTAAATGTGGCAAGACATTTAACCTTTGTAAACCTCAGTTTCCCCATTTGTAAAAGGGGCATACTAATATTTGGATTACTTACCTTCAAGGGTTGTTGTGTGCAAAGTCTTTGGAAAACCTGAGTATACCAGCATACAAGTGAGTTATTATTATTATTATAGCTTTGAAAAGCCTGCCACACCCTAACCTAAGGCCATGGGGTTACTCCCTGTGCATTAGAGGGTTCCTATTAAATTAAGACACTGAAAGTTAAATAAACCTCAGAATCTGTGAGTGTTGTTGGCAACATTGACAATATTTCCAATTCCAAATTATCTAAAGCATAACAGAAATGAGCATAATTTTTGCAAATAACACTTGATTATACCAATTTTTTTTTTGGTAGAAGACTTTCTTTTTCTTTCTTTTCTTTTCTTTTTTTCTTCTTCCTTCCTCTTCCTTCTTCCTTCCTTCCTTCCTTCCTTCCTTCCTTCCTTCCTTCCTTCCTTCCTTCCTTCCTTCCTTCCTTCCTTCCTTCCTTCCTTCCTTCCTTCCTTCCTTCCTTCTTCCTTTCTTTCTTCTTTCTTTCCTTCTTTCTTTCTTTCTTTCTTTCTTTCTTTCTTTCTTTCTTTCTTTCTTTCTTTCTTTCTTTCTTTCTTTCTTTCTTTCTTTCTTTCTTTCTTTCTTTCTTTCTTTCTTTCTTTCTTTCTTTCTTTCTTTCTTTCTTTCTTTCTTTCTTTCTTTCTTTCTTTCTTCCTTTCTTTCTTTCTTTCTTTCTTTCTTCCTTTCTTTCTTTCTTCCTTTCTTTCTTTCTTTCTTTCCAAAATTGTTAGTAGGCATTAAAGTGAACTAATTCATTACTTCCTTCCTCTCACTACTCAACAACAGCAACAAACATTTATCAAACACTAGTTGTGTGCAAATCACAATATTGTGTGATAGAGAGATTCAAAGTTTAAGTGAAATATGCTTTTTTTTTTTTACCCTCAAATAGTTTACTATTCTATGTGTGTGTGTGTGTAACAAAAAATACAAAGATATGTATACACTGATAATGTAATTCACAATAACACATATTAAGTGTAATGATTGGTAGATGGATAAGAAAAAGAAAGAAGGGGCAAAGCAAGAGGAGTGAATGATCCACAAACTGTTCAATCAGTGATTGAATATTAGGGTTGAATGTTTAAGCAACACCTTTTATTTATTTATTTGTTTGTTTATTCAATCACTTATTTATTTTTGCAATGAATGGTATTTTTTCCCAATTATATGTAAAGATATTTTTCAACATACATTTTTGTAAGATTTTGACTTCCAAATTTTTCTCCCTTCTTCCCTTCCCCTCTCTATCCCCAAGATAGCAAACAATCTGATATAGATTATACACATATAATCATGTTATACATATTTCCATATAATGTACATATTATATATATGTTATACATATACATATGTTATACATATACAACAAATGTTGGCCATTTGTGAAAGAAGAAGAATCAGAACAAAAGGGAAAAACTACAAGGAAGAATAATAGTATTACATGACATTAATATACCATAACTTGTCTGACCATTCCCCTGTTGCTAGATATCCCCTCAATTTTAAATTCTTTGCCACTACAAAAAGATCTTGCATAAATATTTTTGTACATATAAGTCCTTTCCCCTTTTTTGTGATCTCTTTGGGTAGCCACTAGTAAGTGCTGGATCAAAGAGTATGCATGGTTCTATGGCCTTTTGGGCATTTGGAATAAATACCTTTAAGAAGTTTCACTCACTTGTGATTTTAATGGTAAAATGTCAAATTCAGATCCCACCCAAGCACTGATGTCAGGAAAAACTTCCTAGTAATGAGAAATGTCCAAAGGTATAATGAGCTGCCTAGAAGGATGGATTGGTTCCCTCTCCTTGGACTTATGGCAAGGAATGCCTTTCAGCAAAGAGTGAACTAGGTGATCTCTGATATCCCTTTCAAATCATGACTTTTGTAATTCTGTGACAATGTCTATCATGCTTTTCATGGAAATGGAAAAAAGTAAACTCACCAGATTTGGAGCTAGAAGACCTGGGTTTGAATTTTTCCTCTTTTAGAAAGAATATAAATCAGATTCAGGCCAGTTCCAATAAACTTGTGATGGGGAGAATCATCCAGAAAGAGAACTATGGAGACTGAATGTGAATCACAAAATAGTATTATCACCTTTTTTGTTATTGATTGCTTGATTTTTTTCTTTCCTATTTTCTTTCCTTTTTGATCTAATTTTTCTTATGCAGCATGATAAATGTGGAAATATTTCTAGGATGTGGAATATATATATATATATATATATATATATATATACATATATATATATATATATATATATATATATACACACGTATATATGTATATATATATATATATTCTTTGTGACCCTATTTGTAGTTTTTTTGGCAAAGATACTGGAGTGGTTTGCCATTTCTTTCTCCAACTCATTTTTTTAGATGAAGAAACTGAGGCAAACAGGGTTAAGTGACTTGTCCAGGGTTATTAGGAAGTGGCTGAAGCCATATTTGAAGTCAGGGAGATGCATCTTCCTGCCTCGATGCTGTGTGTATTCTATCCATTGTTCCACCTAGCTTCTCCTTTCCTTAGAGTCTACCTAAATAGGAGATTCCAGATCATATTTTCCCTTAATTTGTTCATTCATTCTTGCTCATAAAGGATACCCTCAAAGGGTCATTTCTGAGGGAACTTAAAGTTCTCCATATTTATGCTGTTCTTTGTGGTAGCAGTCTGCATGTAGTGGGAAAGGCTGGCTTTTATGTGGCCACTGATCATTGCGAGGTCATTTTTTTTTGGTGTTTTTTTTTTTGTGAATGTCCCCAAGAGACTTACTGTAAACAGAGATTCTGTTGCTCTGGAGTCTAATAGAACACTTGTGCTTGACTTTCAGTGCCCCTGAATGGAATTACATAGACCCGAGGCAGAAGGAAGAACTAGACAAGAAAGCTGAAGATGGAGAATTTTGGTGAGAAATTTTTCTTGTTCTTTGGCTGGACTATCCCTTGGGCTTCAAGTTTCCCTGATTTAATTTCATGGTGAAGAAAAAGGGAGCAGACTTTTTCTGACAGCCCTAAGGATGTTCAAAGAGATCTGAAGTACCTGAGAGTTGTTGATTCCTTAGGTGCATGGATTGTAAAGTAATGAGAATACAGTCACGACTAGTTTTATTACATACTTGTTTTCCTTCCTCTTCTTGTGCAAATTAAATTCTTCCTCTGCTATAATTTGACACATCAAAACCAGGAAATCTAAGCTCTTGTTTATCCACCAGCTTTCTAGGCTACCTCAGGCAAATAAGTGATGAAAAATCATTTTCTCTAACACTAATATGGAGCCATCCCTTTACAAATTATTCCTGCTTTCAGTCCATCTCATGGCTTTTAAGTAATTCACCAAGAAAGCTTACATCTTCTTTGATGGGATATGGAATCCAGCCATAATAGTCTACTTGCTCCATCTTCCAAATCCCTGCCTTTTTACTGGCTGTGTCTGTGTTTAGAATGCTTTCCCTCCTTACCTTCACCTCCTAGAATCCCTAGTTTCTTTTGTGACTCAGCTAAAGCATCACCTACAGTAGGAAGCCTTTCCTGATTCCCCAGCTGTTCCCCACCTTTCTTTTTAAAAGTTGCCTTATATCTTTTTTATATGCATTTCTTATTTATTTACCTACATACACAATGTGCCCTGTAAGGAATGCTGAAATCTCTATGCATGAAGATCTTTGGGCATTAAAAAGATATTCCTCTCTGGCTCGTTTTAGGTGTAATCTAACTCAGAGATCAAGAAACAGATGGACTAAATGCCCATTTTATCCCCTTCTTGGAAGAGTCAAGTACTATGCTAAATGGGGAAAGAGGGAAGAAAAGCAGAAAGAAATTAAGGAGAATTCCTTGTAACATTAGTGATATTATGTAGCTTATTGGGCAGTGGTGGTATTGTCACTGTATTCCCTGGAGGAAACATATTCTTTAGAATAAGACTAGGATTGGCAGAAACAAATCTGTGTCACTGACTTTCAGGACATTTCCATTGTTGGTTATGTAGGTGTGAAAAAAAAAAGAATGAATTCTCCAGGGGATATATTTGGCTAAATTTCAATCCCAGCTCACTGCTCTACGAACTTTCTGCTCTTTTTATCCCTAGGATGTCATTTTCAGATTTTCAGAGGCAATTTTCTCGCCTGGAGATCTGTAACTTGTCTCCTGACTCCTTGACCAGTGAGGAGATCCACAAATGGAACATGACATTGTTCAATGGCCACTGGATCCGGGGCTCCACAGCTGGAGGCTGCCAGAACTACCCAGGTATAGACCAAAGAGATGATGGTTGCCATAAACTAGAGTGATCAACCTTAAAGCTTGATGTTTGGGTTTCTTCTTGCAACAAAGCCTGACTGCCTTTATACTTCTATTTTGTGGATGATGTGGTATTAGGCTTTATAAATGGCTTCCACTTGGGGGCAGGGTTTTTCATGATTCAGAATCTGGAGTGACAATAGTAAGCAATTGGGTACCTCCTGCTAAATGGCATAGGACTTTAGTCCTAAATTTGCAACTTTAGTGAAATCATTCTGCCAAGCCTCTCTTACTCAGCCTTCTGAAGCCTTCTGCTTCTCCTCATGCTCTTACTCCACTGCTGCTTCTTCTCTCTTCTTACTCCCTTTCCCTCTTTTGTCATTTCCTCCTGACCATTACAGCTGAGCTCACCAACCTGAATGCTAGCCCCTGATTGCTTGGTGACATTGCTGGGAGTTGGTTCAGTTGATCAAAGTGCTTCATTCACTAGTGGTATGTCAGGTGGATGTGAATATAACAAAGGCCTGATTTTACAGAGGTTATTATCCATCAATAACCACTAACCCCTAACCACTTATTTCACTCAGCATTCTTCAGTCACAGGCAGACAAGGGAACACATGGATCTTGCTGTGCAAACTATTCCTTATGTACTAACCTCAGACTAAATTTTACTAAACATGGGAATTCTGCTGTGGACATGAAACTCAAGATGATTTTTATTTCACAATTCTTGAAGGAAACTAACATTTATGTAGGCTCCTCCTAGGTTGAACCAGCTGAGGCTTCACCTGATGAAGGATGTAAGAAAAATGACCACTCTTCACGCTACATCTTCTAAGAAGGAATGAAAGCAAAACAAACTCTCTTCTCATCAATACAAGTCATGTACTTCCGCTGTTTGATGTTGTCTTGTTGGCTTGGTTTAGACTGTAAGCGCACTGGGCAAGGATCACGTCTTCTTATCGTCTCTATATTCTGGACATGCTATTATCTACATATTGGTGCTACCTGAATCCTAATAAAGTCCAAACTTGACGGTCCTGGGATCTTGTCTAGTTTTCTCCTGTCCCAGCCCCCAACTCCATCCAAACTTGATGTTTTTATGGCCCATTTCCCTTCTTTAATTCTGCCAAGTAGTAAACAAACAAACAAAAAAGCAGAGATTATAGCGCATTTGGGAGATATTAGAATGTGATCACTATTAGCAGTCCCCTAGAGGCACATTAGAAATTTGCACAGATCAATTTGGGCAGCTAGGAATTGTTGTTAGGAGTGAATGTGATAGATACATACAACAAATTGCCAGCATACCCTTGCCAATCAACAGTCAGGAACTAGTTTCTTTCCTGACAACTGATAATGATGCAAATACATAAACAGCTCAGAATATTCTTTATCTCCTCTGGAGCTTACACATAGTTAACTTTAAAATCCAGAGATGTTTGCCTTGAATTATGATTCTGGAACTTTAGATTCCTAGAAGACAAAGTTGAATAAACAATGCTCTGATTTTCATAGAATCACAAAATGTCAAAATTATAAGAGATTTCAAAAAGTCTAGCCCCTTTAGTTTAGAGATGAGGAGGCTCAGAAATCAAAACAAAGTCATACAGCTCTTAAGTGGCAGAGTGAAGAGTTGAAAGAATCTGAATTACTAGCAGATGCCTTTCAAACTTCTTCAGATGCCTTGCTAGTCTATTAAAACTGTTACCAAAGACTAAGAGAAGATAAGCATACTTACTGAAATTATTGAGGCTCCTGGATAAGAATGATTGTCAGCCGGGACTTCTCCAATTAGCTTAGCATTCTGATTCTGCAATAGACTTGCAGAAAATTTGAAAATTCATTTTCTCTGAAAAATGGGAGCTCCCTTTGAGAACAAGAAGTATCCCAATGTATATACTTAAATTGCCAAAATATTTTCCTTATATATCATAGAGGATTTCACACTATATAAAAAGTTTCATAAGCAAAATGAAATGCTGAGACAATTCAGGGAATGCTTGTTGGCCTCTTGGTCCAGTGTTTAATTTTTCAGGGCAGCATCCCCTGAATTTCTGGTTTTCATAGCTCATAAGAACAAATAGGTTGTTACCTAAGTAGCCCTCCTCATATTTTCATACGGAAAATTCAAAATGCTCTGACAACACTAGGTGATTCTGCCTTTTCCCAGGAGTTTGGACTTGTTTTTGCTGTTGTAATGGTCCATTTCCCTTCTTTAATTCTGTCAAATAGTAAACAAACAAATAAACAACAACAACAAAAAAAGCAGAGATTATAGTGTATTTGGGAGATAGTAGAATGAACCAGCTAGAGAAACATTAGAAATTTGCACAGATTAATTTGGGCAGCTAGGAATTGTTGACAATAAATGAGAAAACAGAGAAATTCAGAGGCTTAGGATCACAGGATCATAAATTTTGAGCCAGATGAAACCTCAGAGGTTATTAATCCAGGGCTTCTTAAATGTTTTTCACTCATGACCCTTTTTGTCTGAGAAATTTTTACATGATTCTGGGTATATTGGTTTATAAAATAGATATACAAATCAAACATTTACTGATAATAAATTAGAATTTCATGATCCTTACATTCATTTACAAGACCCCATATCAGATTACAAACACAATTTAAGAAGCTGGGATGGAGTTCAATCCCCTCTTTTAGCAGAGAGAACTTGTTTGTCCAAGGTTACATAGTCAGCAGGAGCTGAAGGCTTTAAAAGATAGCATCCTTCTGATTTACTGGAACCCCATTAAGTGTCCTCTGCTTCTCTGTGAGAGGTTATTCTACTTAAATTCCATTTGTTTTTAGAAGCCCCTATTCCACCAGGCATTTTAGAATGGTTCCATGTACAGAAAACAGATAAAGTTTTATTTTTCTCCTTTTGCCTCTTGGTTCATATTTCCCTCTATTTACAATAGAAGTTAGTAAAATGTCCTTATGATTAGCTTATGGGATCATAGACCTGGAGGTGAAGGTAGATCTTGGGGGCCATTTAGTGTACCTTGCCCAGTCCTCCCCTAATTTTTACAGATGAGGAAACTGAAGCTCAAGAAGTATAAGTTGCCCAGGTAACAAACACTGGAGGTAAAATTTGAATCCAAGCACTCTGAGTCTAGTTCCATTGCACTTTCCACTGTATCATGCTAAAAAATTCAGTGTAATAAACTTTGGTACTTTCCCCAGGCAACATGACACTTGGGAATGCTCTTGGGAATGCTCAAACATCAGGTCCCATGGGATTACGTGCTTTAAATATTTTTAGTCACGCTCTTTCTGGCCCTAGACCTTCTTCCATTTAAATGGACTGGTAGAATGGGAAAAGGATAAGGTTGGGGATAGGTAATGGAACTGTGATTTCCTTGATATAGAGAATCCTCTGAAGAAGGAAATATCCCAAATAGGTGACATCTTCTTTGCAACGTATGGTCTTACAGAGTTTTCTAGACCACTGAGAAGTTAAATGATTTGATCAAGATCACAAAGTATGTGTGAGAGTGGAGTTTCAACTCAGGTCTTTCTCATTGCAAGACTGGCTTTCTATCTACTATACTAGGCTGCCTCTCACTATATTTGAAGGTTATAAACAAACATAATGGCAAAAGAAAATGTGGTTTCTTTGCTGAACAAATATTCCCAGAAGCATAAACTAGGAATTCTTTGACCTGAGTTATACCATATCACAGAGATACTTAAGATATCTTTTGATGTTTCTTTTTTTCTTTTTTTTTCTGGGGGTAAATGAATGTGAATGTGATATGCAGCTACATACTGGACCAACCCCCAGTTCAAGATCCGATTGGATGAGGCAGATGATCACCATGAAGGGAACCCAAATGAGCCCTGCTGCACAGTTCTGGTGGGTCTGATGCAGAAAAATCAAAGAAGGAAGAGGAGGATTGGACGGGGGATGCTCAGCATTGGCTATTCACTTTACCAGGTACTTCATATCTGGGTTTATCCTCTGACTTGTCATTGGGTGTCTTTGGTCTGCATTTGTTGACTATCATTCCTATCATTTGTCTCAGACAGCCTTTCTTGCTAACTCTCTTGGATTCCCTAAGAGCCTGGAGGTTCCAAAATCCTTCATACTCATGATAATGAGATAATTGTTTTCTGTTGCATGGGAGCAGGCTGAAGGATGCCAGAGAGAAAGAAGTCAAGGGATCCTGCCCTCTTACTTTCCTTCCTTTCTCAGCACTGGAAGTCAGGAAGAATCATCTTTATGAGTTCAAATCTGTATCTCAGACACTTTACTAACTGTGTGATAATGGCCAAGTCACTTAACACTGTTTGCCTTAGTTTCAGTAAAATGAACTGCAGAAGAAAGTGACAAACCACTTCAGTATCTTTGCCAAGGAAACCCCAATATGATTATGAAGAGTTGGACATGATTGAAATTACTGAATAATGACAACAACAATTGCAAAAGAAATCTCATAAAATCTTAGTAGCCAAACATATCTGTTTGAGTTCTTCCTGCTATTTCTTGGCCTCTTTTCTATTGTTCAGGGATGAAATTTAGTTGGAATTGGCAAAGAAGGCAACAGCCTATATCTGTGGTGTGATTTTAGGGACTCCTCCTGTTTCTCCCCAAATACTTTTCCAAGTGGTTGATGGTAGAAATTCCCGAAGTAAAGATTCCCTCCTTCCCCACCTCTCTTAAGCTTGAGACTTTGAATCCAATTAAAATATGAAAATCATCAGGAGAATATTTTGTAGAATCATAGGATTTGATAAATAAGCTGATTTTAGAAAGGTCTGGAAAGATTTACATGAACTGATCTTGAGTGAAACAAGCAGAACCAGAAATACATTGTACATAGTAACGGCAAGAATGAGTGATGATCAACTATGAAAGACTTGGTTCTTCTCAGTGGTTAAGTCATCCAAGGCAATCCCAATTGGCTTTGGATAGAAAATGCCATCAGCATCCAGCAAAAGAACTATGGATATTGAATGTAAATCAACACATACTGTGTTCACTTCTTTTCCCCCGGTTTTTTCCCCTTTTGTTCTGTAGTTTTTCCCTTTTGTTCTGATTTTTCTTTCCCAATATGATTCATAAAGCAATGTGTATTAAAAAAATCACATGATTCAGAACTGGAAGAGTCAAACCAAATCAACAGATGTTGATTAAGAGCTTAGGATATGCCAGGCATAGTATTAACTCCTAGAGATACAAAGTAAAGCAAAAATGATTCCTATCCTCAAGGAGCCCACAATCTAATGAGACAATTGAACCATAAAATATACACCTGGAACAGACCTAAGATCAATAACTCTCTGAAAGTACAACATCTTAATTTTACACATGAGGAACCCATAGAGATAAAATGTCACATAGGTGGTAAGTAACAGAGTCAGGATTCATATTTATATTTTTATTATCTGACTCCAAATTCAGTACTCTTTCCACTACAATATAACATCTCTTTTAAACATTGCCAGTCCTTTGTGGTATGACTGAATTTATTGTAACAATAAGATAAATATGTCCACAAGGGTTGTCTAAATGCATAGAAGTGTTTGCCCAGATAGAAATTAGTTCTGTTCTGCCTCTGTGGAGAGAAAGAGGTAGGTGAAGGCTGGAGGTAGGAGCAGGCAGGACCAGGGAATACACAAGGCTGGCTGCTCGTCTCTTTAGTCTATGAGAGGGGCATAGGATGGAAATATATATGTTTTCCTCCTCAAATATCTCTAGTGTGAAGGTATGAGTGAATTTGGAAGGAGAGCTGCTTCCCTGTTTGATCTTATGGGAGGAGGGCAGTCTTTAAGCCAATACTAACTCGATTAGCTCCTTCTCACCAAACATTGGTACATAGACGACCATTACAAATATTGAGTAGACTTATTTAGCAAAGCAGAACAGCAAACAGAAATTAGAGCTCTACAGAGTAGAATATACTAGAAAATAAGAGGGAAGGAGCTCTTTAGCTGAGAGCCAGATAATAGTTCAGTTTAAGCTGAGAGAGAGGAGGGGGGAAGAATGAAATATGTGAAAAGGAGGGAAGTAGAGGGGAGAAATAAAGAGAAGGAACAAAAAGGAGAAGAGGGAGATGGAGGAAAGAAAGGGGGAGAGAGTAGGGAAGAGGAAGCAGAGAGAAAAGGGAGAATGAGAGAAGGGGAAAAGAGGGAAGAAAGACCAGGAAGAAGAGGGAGAAATAGAGACAGACAGACAGACAGACAGACACACACACACACACACACACACACACACACACAGACAAAAAAAAATAGAGAGACAGAGAGATAGGGAAGAAAGGAGAGACTAGTTTTACCTAAAAAGGTTCATTCTAGCAGTTTCTAGGGAGGCAAACAAACATATTGAATCAACTTTCTTTAAATATTTTCAGCTTCTCTCTCCATGAATTTCTCTCCCAAAAAATATCTGGAACCCCATGAGAATCTCTGGAACCCACACAGTAAATTCCTGATGCAAGTTCAGAGCATCACTTCATGCTTAGCATTTTTACCACCATTTCCTTCCACATAGGGAGGGTAGAATAGGAGGAAGCGTCTGAGCATGAGAGCAGTGGTTTCCTTAGATAGGATTAGGAGGATGGGGAGTAGCAAGGTGAGGGGAAAGGTGCGGTAAGAGGGATTCTGAAATTGGGATGCTACTTCCTACTTCACAACTTTGCCTGGGATTGGCCCAGGCCCATATTAAGGCTTGGCAGTCTTTAACAAAGGGAGGGAGATAGGGAGCTTGTCCTACCTTTTTCAGATACAGCAGAAGAGGAGTTCATTCTTCTGGAGTAGGAAGGAAGGGGGATGGACAATAAGGGCAATTGCAGCTTGTATAGAGTATAATTCAAAGAGGAATTCAGTGCAGAAAACAGTCTTATGATAGGTACTTTTATGGGTAAGGGGAAAGTCTCTCTGTTCCTCCAGAGAGATTTGCCCAAGCTCCCAGGTAGTAAGGCCAGAAGAAAGTGGGATTTTGTCTCTTGGAACAGAGGCAGCAGTCTACAGACTAAAAATTAAAGTCTAGAGACTATAGACACTAAAGAGTTTCCTTGTCAAGGAAATATATTTCCTCCCCCAATCTTTCTCTCTCCATACATATAGGTGCAAAGGGAGCACAAAGATCTCATGGTTTCATCCTGGTTATGTCTTTCAAAAAAAAGCAAACCAACTCAGACCTCTGTCTACATTTCTGAGATCTCAGTCAGATAAGAACTCAATCCTCTATTCTCAGTCTCTACATCCTTGCTGGTTTGACATCCTGGAACATATCATCCCCATCACTATTAGTTTTGAGGTAGAAGTAACAAAGAATTCTATATTACTGAGGGAATCATAAAATAATGAGCTTCCTGAAACATCTTAATTTTTTTGTTACAATGAATTTTACTGAATATCTTGATTAGAATCACATTCCAGTTGGGTGGATTTAGGAATTTTATGCTTAGTAGTGAATTAACTTAGCAATGAATTAATGAGCGAAAAGAGTAACTTGGAATCTATTAGCAGAAGTATTATACTAGAATAGCTCCAACCCTATCTTTTAACTCCTGGATCTTTTTTTTTTTTTTTGCATGTGTTTGGTTTTGGTGGCTAATGTGAGAATTTAAGAAAGGCTTTTTTGTTGTTTTTTGTTTGTTTTTTAGTGATGAGATATCTTTGAGATATAAAGGTTCTCAGTTGAATTGAAGGGATATTGAATGATAAAACTAAATGAATATACTCAGATCAAGAAATTAATTAAAATGGAACTCACTTTTTTCCTTCCACCCATCTGAAATCAAAATACCACAAAATAACAAAGTCAAGCCCATAGGTTCAGAGGATTTAGAGCTGAAAGAAACTCTAGTTCTTTCCCCTCATTTAACAGGTCTCTTATACTCTCCCTCCCCCCTTCTTTTAACTTTATGCTTCCTTTTGCTGATGCTACCCCCTTCCATGACATCAGTTATCACCTCAACAAAGATGAATCTATATTCTCATCCTTAATTTCTTCTAAGAATTTCAGTTGCATATTTCCAGTTGCCAACTCTCTGTCTCCATCTGGATGTCCTGCAGGCACTACAAACTCAACAAACATTATTGTTGGCAAATGTTGAACTGAACTTATCATTTTCTCCTCAAAACCTTCTGCTACTCTTAATTTCTCAATTTCTGTTGATGATACCCATATTCGGCTCCTCACCAAGGCTTACACCCACACAGTCCTCTTAGATTCATTTCTCTTCTTTACCCCCCTCCATTCCCAATCATTAGCCAAATCTATTTGATGCTAGCTCTAAAATAAATCTCACATCCATATCCTCTCAATTCCCCTGGCAGTTACCTTTCATAATATAGATTTAGAACTAAAAGAGAATTTAGAAGGGATTGAGTTGAACACCTTAACTTTATAGAGGAGAACTCAAAAGGTAAAGTGGCTAAGCCCACAAGTAGCAAGTGGGAGATGTAGGACTGTCATTTCTTTCTTTCTTTTTTTAAACTTTATTTTTTATTTTTAAAGCTTTTTATTTTTAAAATATATGCACAGATACTTTTTCAATATTGACTCTTGCATAGTCTTGAGCCTTGTGTTTCAGATTTTCCCCTCCTTCCTCCCACCTCTTTCCTTAGATGGCAAGCAATTCAATATATGTTATGCATATTAAAATATATGTTCAATCTAATATGTGTAAACATATTTATACAATTCTCTTGATGCATAAAAAAATCAGATCAAAAAGGAAAATAAATGAGTAAGAAAACAAAATGCAAAACAACAACAAAAAGAGTGAGAATGTTATGTTGTGATCCACACTCAGTTCCCACAGGCCTCTCTCTGGGTGTAGATGGCTCTCTACATCACCAGATTGTTGGAACTGATCTGACTCATCTCATGGTTGAAAAGAACCATGTCCATCAGAATTGATCATCTTATAATATTGATGTTGCTGTGTACAATGATCTCCTAGTTTTGCTCATTTCCCTCATCATCAGTTCATGTAAGTCTCTCCAGGCCTCTCTGAAATCCTCCTACTGGTCATTTCTTACAGAACAATAATCTTCCATAACATTCATATACCATAACTTGTTCAGCCATTCTTCAGTTGATGGGCATCCATTCAGTTTCCAGTTTCTGGCCACTACAAGAAGGGTTGCCACAAACATTTTTGCACATGTGGGTCTCTTTCCTTCCTTTAAGATCTTTTTGGTATATAAGCCAAGTAGAAACACTAAGTATAGTTCCAAATTGCTCTTCAGAATGGCTGAATCTGTTCATAGTTCCACCAACAATGTATCAGTGTCCCAGTTTTCCCACATCCCCCCAACATTTGTTTTATCTTTTCCTGTAATCTTAGCCAATATGACAGGTGTATAGTGGTATCTCAGAATTGTCTTAAGTTGTATTTTTCTGATCAATAGTGATTTAGAGCACCTTCTCATATGATTAGAAATAGTTTCAATTTCTTCGTCTGAAAATTGTCTGTTCCTATCCTTTGACCATTTATCAATTGGAGAATGGCTTGAATTCTTATAAATTTGAGTCAATTCTCCATATATTTTAGAATGAGGCCTTTATCAGAACCCTTAAATGTAAAAATGTTATCCCAATTTATTGCTTCCCTTCTGATCTTGTCTGCATTAGCTTTGCTTATACAAAAAACTTTTTAACTCAATATAACCAAAATTATCTATTTTGTGATCCACAATGAACTCCAGTTCTTCTTTGGTCACAAATTCCTTCTTTTGTCACAAATTATTTCTTTCTCCACAGATTTGAGAGGTAAACTATCCTATGTTTTTCTAATTTTCTTATAATATCATTTGTTATGTCTAAATCATAAATCCATTTTGATCTTATCTTGGTGTGTGGTGTTGGGTATGAGTCAATGCCTTGTTTCTTCCATACTAGTTTCCAATTTTCCCAGCAGTTTTTTATCAGACAGTGAGTTCTTATCACAAAAGCTGGGGTCTTTGGGTTTGTCAGACACTAGATTGTTATTGACTATTTTAGGACTGTAATTCCAAACCCAATATTCTTTCCACTCTTTTTGTTCATGGCCACATATCCTCTCCCTTAGACTTCTGTTACCTTTATATCCTTATCTTTACTCTTTCCTTTCATGTACTTTCATCCAAAGTGCAGTGCCCCCTTTTACCTCTATTTTCTCCAAGCACAAGCACACTGGAGTAGATGTCTATTCCTTCAATCTCCTGTTTTGTGAAGTCTTCTCTTCTTTCAAGGCCCAATTCAGGGGCTACCACTTTCATGATGCAATCTCTGACATCTCAGTAAAAGTGGACTCTCCTTCAGATTTACAAAGATTTTCTGTATATCTCTTTTGTTATTGCAATTCAGTTGTGTCTGTCTCTTCAGGATCCCATTTAGGGTTTTCTTGGCAAAGATACTAGAGTGGGTTGTTATTTCTTTTCCCATTTCATTTTATAGATAAGGAAACCAAGAACAAACAGGGCTAAGCAACTTGCCCAGTAAATGTCTGAAGCCAGATTTGAAGGCATGAAGATGAGTCTTTTTTGATTCCAGACCTGGCACTCTGTTTACTGCCTCCTAACTGCCCTTTATGCTTATCTCATTCTCCTTATATCATAATGTAAGGAGATTATTGAGTTGTGTGCCATTCAGAATGCACCACAGAAAGGCTCACCCCACTTGTGGCTGGCTAATATTTTTTAATGAGGGCAGGATCACCCTAATTCAGGCTGTCACTACCTCTTCCCAAGCTGCTGTAGTTTGGTATACAGTTTTTAGTGTCTCTCCTCTCCAATTCATTTACCATAAATTTCCATAAAATAATTCTACAAATTTCTACAAATTTCCAATTGTTATTCCTAAAGCACAAGAGTCTGACCAACTTACTCCCATGTTAACAAAACTTTAATGGCTCCCCATTGCTGCTAGGATAAATTATAAACAAAAGTTTATAGTTTATCTATTTGGAATTTAAATTCCTTCATGATCTGGCTTTTCTGTCATCTCAGACTCATTTCACACTGCTTCCCATCCTCTATTCTACATTCCAGGCAAACTGATCTACTTGTCATTCCTTGTGCACAACTGCTCTCTCGTGGTTCTTCTTCCAACTATCTGCTATTTCTCAGTATCTTTTGCTGGATCAACATCTCAATTCTACCCATGAAGTGTGGATTTCTCAGAAAAGTCTATCTTTGGCTTTCTTTCTTCTTTTACATTTTCTCCTTTGGCGATATCACCTATTTGTTGGGTTCAATGATCATCTTTAATAGATGACTCTCAAATCAATATTCCTGGACATAATCTTTCCTGAATTCCAGATGCTAACTGCATTCTGAATATTTCTACCTAGAAATCCTGTAGATATCTTGAAATTAACACACCACAAATAGAACTTATCATATTCCCCCATCTCCCTAACATTCAAGAGTTCCCATTTTTTGATAGTAGAAACCATTGTGTCTGGCCATTTACATAAATTTACAAAATTAGAGTTAGCCTTGATTTTTCCTTCTTCCTTACCTTTCACATAAAACTAATTAGTAGCTAGGACTATTCTAGTCTATATTTGTAATGTCACATTTATCCCTTTCAGCTTCCCCAGCTAATCCTTTAGTATAGGATCATATCCTTGCTCACCTGAACTATTATAATAATTTCCATATGTATTTTCCTACTTCCATTCTCTCTTCTTGCCAATCTATCATTCACACATTTGCTGAAAATGATCTCCAGAAGGCATAGGTTGTATTGTGTCATTCCCATGCTAAAAATTCTTCAGTGGTCACCTTTATTGGCTCTAGGATTAAATATGGTTTTCTGTCTGGCATTAAAGGCTCTGCAAAATATGATTCCAATAGACCTTTCCCAATTTATTTTCTATTAATACCTTTCATTTAATAGAATTCTTCTGCATTCTAGTCATATGGACCCACCTACTTTTCTCTGAACAAGAGATTCTATTTCCCATTTTAGTGCTTTATGCAGATCATCCTCCAGCCTTGGAGTAGTTCAGTCCCTCCTCATCTCCTTTTTCCTTAACTTCCATCAAACTCAGTTCAGATGCAATCTTCTTGAAGCCATCCTTGATTTTCCAAAATATTAGTGCTTTCCCTTTCCTTCAATTATCTAGTATGCACTTGCCTGGGTACCTAGTGAATCTATCCAGATAATGTAAGTTCCATAAATCCAGGGGTGGTTTTTTTGTGTGTATGTGTGTTTGTACTCCAAGAACAAATACTTTTTACATAGCAGATGCTTAGCAAATATTTGTTGAATTAAGTCAAATTAAAGAGAGAATGAGAAGATAAAAAATAATCCAGAGGTCAGAATCTTTAAGAATATCCACAAAATGGTCTAGAGATGAAAGAGGAATTTTGAGGGTGGTTTTCTAATGCTATGTAATTCATGAAATCCCACCAATGTGCTTTCCCCAATTATTATGATGATATAAATATATTGCTCAGTTGTGTCCAACTCTTTATATTCCATTTGGAGTTTTCTCATCAGAGATATTGGACTGGGTTGCTATTTCCTCCCCCACCTTATTTTACAGATGAGGAAACTGAGGCAAACAGTGTTAAATGTCTCTTGATCACACAGCTAGTAAGTGTCTGAGGCTGGATTTGAACTTGAGAAGATGTTTTTCTGACTTTATACCCACTGAAATCAATAAGAAAAAGCAGATTTAAGATTTTATACAGATACCAAAAGAAAAGCTATGTTATACATAAAGGGCTATTATATCTTGTAAATCTTGAGTGCTCTGACAAAAGGACTTCCAGGATCTGTGTGAATACTCCTTTGACACATGTGTTTTAACCTTGAGTTCACTTTTTCTTCAACTCTGTATTTTCTGGTGGGACAGTAGGTCACAGATCTTTGGTGTGATGCTTTGTGTCAATTATTTTGCTACAGCAAATACCATTTCTAAAAGGTAGTTAAGTCTAATTTTTATTAAGTGGCAGCCAGGTGACACAGTGAATAGAGAACTGGACTTGGAGTCAGAAAGATTCCTCTTCCTAAGTTCAATTCTAGATTCAGACACTTACTAGTGTGATCGTGGGCAAGTCACTTAACTTGTTTGCCTCAGTTCCTCATCTATGAAATGAGCTGGAGAGATAAATGGCAAGCCACTCTAATACCTTTGACAAGAAAACCCCAGATGGGGTCATGAAGAGTTGGACATGACTGAAATAATTGAACAGCAACAAATTTATATCTTCATAAACATTGGGGGAAGCACATTAGGATGTGGGGGGGTGTTCATTAACTATAGCATTAGAAAGTCCCCTCAATCAGGAAAATCCCTAAAGTTCTGAGGTGGGGGACAGTAGTTCTGGGAACCTAATCTGTGAGCACAATGGGCAATTGAGAGAGTAATTCCATAACATGAGCCACACATGCCAATTTATTGGCTTGAAGTGCCTTTGACATGTAATAGCTGTGTGACTTTAAGCAAGTCACTTAAATGTATTTAATTTTTTCTTCTGTAAATTTGGGATTATACTAATTGTATCACCTGTATCAATTAGTATAATAATTGAATGAGTTAATGTAAAATGATTTGCAAATATGAAAATGCTCTAAAAATGCTAGCTACTATTATTCAATCAACAAACATTTATGGATACCTACTATATGCCAAGTACTCTGCTAGGCCTGTAGGATATAAAGATAGATGAGGGAAAGGGAAATTCAGGAGGGGGTTAGCACTGGTTTTTAGGGCACAATTTGTTTCAGATGTATCGAGTTCATCCTAGTGCACAAATGACAATGATTCTTGTGATGTTCTATAGTGTCCTTTTTCTCATGACTAGAGTCTCTAATCTGAGGCACTGAGTCTGTAAAAAAAGAGAAAAGTGTTTTGAAAAGCCAGATGTGGTTTTTTTTTGTTTTTTTTTTTTTGTTTGTTTTTTTTTTTTAGGGGGAGTGTATTTTTCTTTTCTGTCCAGCAAGCACAATATTTTGTCTTGTGCCTCTGCCTTCTCTATTCCAACTGCCTGTAAAATGGAATTTTCCTTTGAGGTTGAAGATATGACAAAGATGGAGCTCACTAGCATTTCCCCCCGAGGCTTACAATGTTTGCATGGCTGGTCCCAGCTATCTGGGTTCTGCGGTACCAATTGCTTGATGGCAAGCCTGCCTGCCCATTTTTTTTTTGGAATTTGTACTTCAAAGATGATTGTCTTTTTTTTTAATCCATCAGGAAGTACCAGTGAAGGTAGAACCTCTGTGGTCCCTGAATAGAATTTGTGCCATGGGAGACACTCCACCTGCTGGACTTAGTTCCTCCTGAGTGACTTGGCCAGGCAGATTTAATGTGTGTTGACAATGTGCTCTGTATCTTTAAGAAGAGGGCTGCCAAATCCTCTGAACTGATGTCCCCAGATACCATTACTTTGCAGAGGTTGGAGCTAGAGGGAGAGATGGGCGTGGGGCAGGCAATGTCATGTTAGTTAGGAAAGTAGCTGGAGACAGCTGAGAAGAGATGGATGAATTACACCCTCCTGGAAAAAGTGAAGTTGGGGCATCCTGACCCTTTACACTGTTTGTACATCACTTTAGAGATTGAATTCTCAAAGGAATATTCACTTGAGGGGGCAAAGACAGCAGATTGATCTGAAGCAGTTTAATCCAGCACTTACTGTGTGTGAGATACGGTGCAAGGTTCTGGGGAGGCAAAGATGGAGGGATGAAGCATGATTCATTGCAAAGAACACCATCTCCAGATTCTACCTCGGATAGTACCACATTGGAAAATCATTAAACTTCCTTGGGCTTCCTCTAGTTGCTCAGTTTCCTCATTTGTAGAATGAGGATGGTGGACTAGTTGGCCCTAGAAGTTCTGTTTAACACTTGGTCTATGGTCCCATGAGCTCATAGGTTTCACAGTTATGTATGGGGGAGGCGAGATATAAAAACAAACAATTAGGATATAGAAGTGAAATTTGTAGGTTCAAAGGAGGGATCCAGACCAACCACAAGAGATCTGAGGAGGACACTTTCTGCTGAGATCAGAGAAAGCTTTTTGGAGAAGGATGAAGGATAGGAGGGACTCTCGGGGTGATGGTGCAGGAGTCAGTTTTAGGCATGAAGGATTCTTTGTGGAAAGCAGTAGACACAGAAAAGAGCAGAATAAAAAAATAACAGAGTGGGAAGTTCAGGGTTATGAGCTAAAGTTGGACAGGTAGGTTGGAATCAGTATGTGGAAGATTGTGGATGCCGGGGTCAGAAATTTACACTTTATTTGGTAGGTAATGGGGAGCCAATGAAGATTTTTTTGAATTGAGGAGTGACATACTCAGAGTAACAGATGCTGGTGGTGGGGCAGGATTCTAGATCCTTGTACTTAGGCAAGTGTGTTGAAGCCTGTGTCATGGGTTTTGCAGTCAAAGTATCTGTCTTTAAATCCTAACTTTTGTTTCTTTCTACCCATATGACCCTAGGCAAATCACTCAACATTTCAAATTTCCTCTTCCTAATAGCTTGTATTTAAAAAGCATTTTACATACCTTATCACTCTTAAACCTTATAACCTTATGAGGTGAGTGCTATTTTTGGCTCCATTTCACAGATGAGGCAACTGAGGCTTGTAGCCTTTTGGTTTTCTAGATGGAGTCATATAGCCAGTGAGTGTTTGAAGAGGATTCAAAGTCAGTTCTCAGCTTTATCCACTGTGTCACTCCACCTGTCTAATGTAAGAATGAAACAAAGCCATCTCTTAGGTATCTTCCTTCTTTGCATCCTTTGTACTTGTCATTGTACTTAATTTAGCCAAAAACAAATTAAAGGAAGTAGGGAGCATTTCTCACATGAGAGCCCAAGGTTGTTTCCCCCCAGATTCTAGATTTTCAGCTCTTTGAGGACAGAGAACTCATCTTTATGTCTCTCACTGTTCAGCACAGTGCCCTGAAGTGTGCTTAATGAGTATTTGTTAAAAGAATGAATGGGACTTCACCCAGCCGCCCCTTTCCCCAAGAAACTTATTCCAGTTGATCAGCTTCCTGTAATTGTTTTAAGCTGTGAGCAGATGGCCATGTAGCATATGGAAAAGACTATTTTCTACATTAACAAGCTCTGCCTTTCCTGAGCAGTCTGGGAGAGAGAAGGGGGAAGAGGAGACAAGAAAGGCTCTAGCTGACTTTGTTGAGCCTTCCTGGGGCTTTCTATGGAGGGGAGCTTCTCCCTTCCCTACTTTATCACACTTGTTGAGCTAGATCTCTGGGGAAAAGAGCAGAAGCTCATGGGAAAGTTTCTGGGCACTGTGTCCACAGTCGGCTATGGGAGAAGAAGCTTTGGTCCCTGGGCAATGTTTGTTTCAGCAGGTCTTTCCCAAATTCTCCAATATATCTGTCGTCTTTTTAATTCAGGAGTTTCCTCCTCTATGCAGATGATGATTATATATATCATGTGTGATATATCTGATCATATATCAAATGATCATAACTTTTTTGGCTTCCTTCAACCCTCAACTAAAATTGTACCTTTTATAAGAAGCCTTTCCTGATTCTCCTTAATTCTAAGGCTTTCCCACTAGGTTGTTTTTGTTGTTTTTTTGCATGTTGTCTTCCCCTTTTAGACTTGAGCTCCTAGAGAAATGGAGATCCTTGTCTTTTTTCTTTTTTGTATTCCCAGCACAATGCCTGGTACACAGTAGGCATTTAATTAATGTAAATTGACTTTCCATGCAACTCTTGTCTATATTGTTCCATAAGTTCACTGCAAGGGATTCACACAAAATGGTGGAAATCTTTTGATTTTTTTTTTTGCCAACATTTTAAGAGTACCAGAAGAGCATTTCCAATGCAGGAGAATACTTAATAAATAAACCAACAAGTATTTATTGAATGCTTACTATGTACCAAGTATCATAATATAAAGACAGTAAATGAAACAATTCCTACTCACAAGAAGCTTAATAATATGAGACATGTTCCATTTCTTGAGAAGACACTTCTGTTCCCTGAGATTTGAGTTCTCTAACACACTTTTTCTTTTCCTCCTCATCTTATCCAATACTCCCTGAAAAATCTATACTACTATACTTTTTTTTTTGCTCACAGAGTCACACAGCTAGGAAGTTTTAAGTGTCTGAGGTCAGATTTGAACTCAGGTACCACTTAACTGCCCCACTATTATACTTCTAATAAATATAATCATAAAGAAGGAATGTTAGGATCTTGTTTAGATTTAAACAGACCAGGTTTCTGCAATTCTCTCTGAAATCCCCTCATGAACTCCCAGTTTCAGAAATGCTGTCCCAATTGCACAGCCCGGTTTATTCATCTGTGAGTCTAGAATATAATGTGCATTTTGTAGGAGGGAGGGAGTGGAGTAAGGTGCCTTGAGAGAAACTAGCCATGAGTTTGACCCAGATGGTCATTCAAGGGAAAGTGTTTGGAACCCTTGGATCACCTGTTCTTTTTTTCTTTTTGCCTTACAGATCCCCAAGGAGGTACGTACTAGTTATTGGTAATCTCCTTCTTGTGGGGAAAAGACATATAGTGGCCTGCTGCTCATGAGGATGGAAGGATGACTGCAGTTTCTTCCAACTGAAGTTGAATCTCATGAAAGCAGACCCTGGGAGGTGTTGAATGAAAGAATTGGTAAAGAGAGTTCTGGCGATTGTCATCATTCTACCCTCCAAGCTTGGTGATGATGCATCATTCCCTTCTGGGTCCATTAGTCTGATGAGAACAAAGATAATTATAAGAGAGCCAAAGTCCCTATTCATCTAATATACAAGGATGCCTCTGCTTCAGGAAAAGGAAATTCACTTTAAAAAATTGGTTTTTTGAGAGGAAACACATTCCTTTTGTCTTTTTTTTTTTTTCCTCCTCTGACATCATAGGCTCATAGTCTTTGTTTTTGTTGTTCAGTCATTTCATTCATATCTGACTTTTGGTGACCCCCATTCAGGGTTTTCTGGCCAAAGACATGGATTGGTTTGCGTTTCTCTCTCCAACTCATTTTGCAGATGAGGAAACTGAGGCAGACAAGGTTAAGTGACTTGGTCAAGGTCACACAGCTAGTAAGTGTCTGAGACAGGATTGGAACTTGGGTCTTCCTGCCTCCACGCCGTAGCCTCACAGGTGATCTAGTTTTAAGTCCTCACTTTTCAAGAATGGAAACTAAGACCTAGAGAAGTTAAGAAACTTGCCTTAGTTTCAATAGATAATAAACAGCAGGGCCAAGATTTGAATTCAGGTTCTCTGACTCCAAATCCAAGTGTGTTTTCTTCTATGGTATGCCATGCTATTTCTTTAGAATGAAGTTTGAGATTTTGCCTTATTAGAGCAAATAAGCCCAAGAACAGAAGAATGTCTGCTTTTTTAAAAAAAATCATTTTTTTATTTTTCATTTTCACATCTAATATATTCTCCTCTGTGAGAGGAGCCATCTTCTATTACAAAAAATAAAAAATAATTCTAGCAAAACCAATGCATCCATAAAATTAAACACAGTATACAATATTCCAGGTCTATGGTGTGCCACCTCTGTAAAGAAGGGAGGAAGGTGACTTTTCATCTCTTTATTGGGGCCAGGCTTAGTTATTATAATTTCACAGAATCCACTGTCTATTGTTTTAAGATTGTCATTCTTAATAGCACAGTTCCCATTTTCACCATTTGAGGTTTTCAGAGCAATCTGTTAAGATTACAACTTTGGTCTGCAATGGGAAAAAACACTAGGATTTAGACTCAGGGAACTTGAGTTTGAATTTTAGATCTGACATGTAATTGAGAAAGCTATCTAAACTCTCTAGAACCTAAGTCCTCATTTGTAAAATGAGGGGATTGGAAGAGTTGTCTTGGAAAGTCCTTGCTGTAAAACTGTAATCCTATAACTCCAAATCCATTTTTCTGATTTCTTCAATCAAGCAATCATTTCTAAAGATTCCTTTACTCTCTTCTCTTCCCACCCCTCACTTTCTCCTATTAGTGTTCTCAACACAGACTCTTGTCCTAAGAAATTCTATTTATCAGAACTTTCACCTTCCTCTGCTGTAGGGATCCTTGCTAGTAACTGGTCAGTTCAGTTGGAAGGAGCACAAAGCCATGGCTTCAGTCTATACATTGGCCATTCTGCCTACCCATCTTACAAATGCACATTACCCATCATTTGGCATAGATTTATAGTGCAGTTTTCCTGTTTAGGACAGCTCCCATTTGGAGTGTCAGGATCATATAAGTGGGTCTGTATATGGGTGGTGGATTTGGTGGAATGAGCTATGGGGCTCGGGTTCTTATTTCCCTTTTGTTTGGAGTGATCAAATCATGGGATTTAGATAGCCTTGCCACTTTAATACTCGTGGGATCTCGGACAAGTCCCTTAACTTCTCTGTTCAGTTTCTCTATCTGTGAAACAAAACGGTTGGACTAGCCAACTTCTAAGATCCCTTCTAACTCAAAATCCATGATCCTCAAGAATGAAAAGGATTGTAAAGAAAACCAATTTCAATCTCCTTAATTTGCAAATGAGGAAACTATAGAGGGAGAGATAGATTAAATTTGGTGCTTAAAATGCATTTCCCTAAACTCTTTTCATAACCCTTTCCATTGTCCTTTCCTTAGCCAAATGTAACCCCAGTGTAGGAATATAATCAGCAAACAAAAATAATTTTGTTAAGAAGGAACAGCATAGTATGGTAGAAAGCATAATGAATTTGGAGTCAACAGATGGGTTAAAATCTCAGGTTTGCTCATCTAAGTGACCTTTTACTAAATCATCTCATTTAGTGGGATAGATGAATATTTCAGAGACTTCTTAAGCTCAACATGTCCAAAACCAAACTCCTTCTTTTTCCCCTAAAAACTCTCTTCTCCCATACTTTCTGTCAAAGATCCCACCATTCCTCCAGTCCCTCAGAATTATAACCTCATCATAAATCTTTCTTATTTTTCCCACCCTCATATCCAACTAGTTGCCAAATCTTGCCTTTTCAACCTCTACAACATCATGACATTTGACCACCCCTAATTTAGGCCCTTATTTCTTCTTAACTAGATTATTGCAACTACCTTCCAATCGGTCTGCTACAAAAATGATTTCTTTAAGCACATATCTGACCATATTCTTTCCCTTCTCAATCAACTTTAGTAGTTTCCTAGTGTTTCTAGGCAAAATATCCCAACAAACCCTTGTGCTTAGTTTATAGCCTGCCTCCAACCTCTCTTTCTTGCATTCTTGGATGCTATACTTCCCTTTTACATTCCATGATCCAGCCAAAATGATCTTTTCTTTCTTCCTCACATAGGACACTCCACTTCTGTTGGCTGTCTCCCATACAAAAGATGTTCTCCCTCTTTACCTTTTATACATAGTGTCTTCTCCTTTTAAGACCTAACTCAAGCACCATATTCTACATGAAGCCTTTCCCGATTCTCTGTGACAATGAGTAGCCTTCTTCCCAAATTATCTAATCGTTATCTATATTACATTTATTTCTTTATAAATACATTCAATAAAAATTAATAAATGTGTTTGTCTTCTCCATTGGATTATAAACTCTTTGCAAGAAGAGATTGTCTCTTTGTATTTGTATGTTCCTTTCCCAACTAGCATAATATCAAGCAGACTTACTAAAGGCTCATTGATTAGTTGATTTAGATCTCAGTTTCCTCAGCTACAAATGGTAAATTGGATTGTATGATCTTTAAGGTCTCTCTCAATAGTAAGTCTTCTGATCCTGTAGCTGTCCAGAAAACAATAGAAAATAGTAAGGCTGGAACTGTCAGATTTCCTTCCCTTTCTGAGCCTGTAAACAGTACTCTTTATTTGTTCTCATGGACCTTATTAGAAATGCTTTCTCTCTTTCCAACCTTAATCCCAGATAAAACTAACTCTCATACCCTTACTGTATTAAATCCAACCTGCCTCCTGTCCTCTCCTTTTTCTATCCCTGTCTAGCACTATCAACAATGATGAGGTTGCTTAACTCCTTAGACGTTATGTACTACTGCTGCCTTAGTGCCTATGACCTCACAATTATTCTACCTATGGAGCACAGATTTTCTTAAATTGAGTATTTGGGAGGAGGATGGGTGACCTAGGATGATCCCTTTATACAAAATGTTTTATATATGGATCATAGGATCCTAGACTCAGAGCTTATTTTAACGTCTTCATTTAACAGGTAAAGACATTGAAGCCATAGAAATTGTTACTTGCCCAAGAACATCCAGGTATCAAGTGAAGGAGTTGGCATGTGGACCCAGGCCCTCTGATTCCAAATTTAGGCTGTTTCCACTGTACTATAATGTTCCCCTGGCATGGGGCTGGGGTAGGATGTGGGTTTCCTTTCTATTTTCCTGTGTTTAAATAGATTTGGGAGTGGGATGAGAGAAGGAAATTCTGTGACCAGTGATGGATTCTGTGACCAGTGATGGAAAGCCCCTCTCCTATATTTCATCTGGCCTGTTGAGCTCTGGGTCACCCAGAAACTCTATATTAGTGCAAATTACCCATAGTCATCATCATCTTAATGATGATTCAATGGGAAGATAAAGTGCTAAAAAGAGATTTAATTACAGTAATAATTATTTGACATCTGTGTTTTCAAGCATCTTGCAATCCTTAATTAGTATGTCTCACAGACTCAACAATGACCCCGCCCTTTAGTGCTCGCCTCCTATTTCCTTCAATATGTATTGGGTTACTGACCCCATAAACAGGTGAATAAAGGGAAACCTATAGAAAGGAAGTAACTTTACCAGATGATACCTAGGGAGTCAGTGACAGAGTTAGAGCCTAGAATGCCTGACCTTTAGGTTCTATAGTCATTCATTCAACCCAACCGTTTTTTGACTAATCTTGGTCAAATGGTGTCAATAACAGCTTATCCAATTGCACACCCCCTCCCTGAACAGTTGGGGACTTCTTCCCTATCAAAGATCTGTTTGTTTGGCAGTTAATAAAAGACAAGAGGACTTTTGTGAGGACATTTTTTGCCTTGGGAACTCAATTTACATTGCTAACCAAATTAAATGTCTAACAGAGAGAAAAATCATGTCAGTGGGAAGGCTGGTTTTGGAATCAGAAGAACAACATTCAAAATACCACTTCTTATGCTTAGTATCTGAGTGATCTTGAGAAAAGTATTTAACCTTCTTGGATGTCTACTTCCTCATCTATGGAAAGAAGATTAGAAGGAACTCAGAAGTTCCTTCTAATTCAATGGAATTGAATGTGGAAAATGACTTTCTAAATGCTGATTTTTGCAGCTGGAGAACCACACAGAAGTGCATCTGAGCCAGGACTTCTTCTTGGGACATAAGCCTGCTGCTCAAACCCCAGCGTACTTTGACCTTCGAGAAGTTTGTACTCGGTTCCACCTTCCTCTGGGAGAGTACCTGGTGGTGCCTTCAACTTTTGAGCCATTCGAGGATGGAGAGTTTTGCCTGAGGATATTCTCAGAGAAGGAAGCTAAGTCCCTGTATGAGTTCCCTCATGTGCTAATAAGAAGACTAATAAGCCTGAACATAAAGGTTTCTAGCAGGGAAATTACTGAAGGCTGAGAGGAAAATCCCGATTGTTGTTTGGGATGCTGAGAGTCCACTTGCCAACCTAATGAGATTTTTAGCAGGGCTTTTATAGGGATAACTAGAGTAATCCAAATCTATAAAATGATGAAGACATAATAGTTCCCAAGAGCCATAGACTCATGATTCCCCTCTATTTATTCATTGATTCAGTCAACAAACATTTACTAATTGCCATCTACATACTTAGGACTATTGTAGGGGGAGGTAAAAAAAGATAAATAAAATACAGCATTTCTCTTCATGGAACTTATGCTATAGTAGGGAAATGCAATATGTACAAAACTATAATTCGTTTGTTTTTTCCCCCTGTGGCTGGGGTTAAGTGACTTGCCCAGCGTCACACAGCTAGGAAGTGTTAAGTGTCTGAGACCAGATTTGAACTCGGGTCCTCCTGAATTCAAGGCTGGTGCTCTATCCACTGCACCACCTAGTTGTCCCCAAAACTATAATTCAAGATTGTAAACTCCTTTGAACAAGAACCATATTTCCCTCTAATACGTGAAGCAATGCCTGGCACATAGTAGGTACTTCATAAATGTTTGCTGTCTTGACTTAATAAGAGAGGTACAAAATGTCTTTGAGCTCCCGAGAAGATGAATTGGGAAGGCTGCACAGACTTGAGACGAATTTTAAAATATGCCTATTTAAATAGGCAGAGATAATGAGAATATGGGCATGAAATGACATGAACAGAGATACAGGGTCAGGAAATTAAAAGTGTTGCATGTATTCTATGCCTTAGAGTATGCATAGGGTATGTGTGAAATAAAACTGGAAAAGTAGGGTAGTATGAAATGGAAGAGCAGTTATAAGGTACTTGACATGTGCAGGCACTGGATTAAGTATTGGGAATAGAGCTAGTAAAGGATAAAGTTCCTGCTTTTAAAAGATTTTATATTCTAATTGGAGAAGAGAAGAATTCATCTTCAAGGTGGATGGAAAAATTCTGTCCATGGTTCTTAAATGTACTGTTGAGAAGAGGATATCCTAGGATCTGGGTGGGTAGAAATCCAGGGTGTGGGAAGTTGGATGCAAAGGGGTCCTGGTGCACAAGGCTAAGAAATCTGAATTTTAATGGGTAAGTAGTCATAAGGAATCATTGAAGGGTTTTGATGAGGAGAGTTATAGATGAAATAAAGAAGATTACTCAGTCTGGAAATGGTGTGAAGCACCACTGGGTATTAGAATGCAGAGCAGGGAGTGGGGAATGGAGATAGAAAGCCCAACAGGAGGCTGTTGTAATAGTCTTTATAGGAGTAATGAAGCTTTGTTTACTAAAGAGAAAGAGAAGAGGGGGATAGATTTGAGGGGTATCATAGAAATTTCGTTGATAGAATTTGGCAATTACTTGGAGATGAGTGTGGGGATGGGGGGGTGAAAGAGAGGAATGAATCAGAGGACACAAAAGTTTTGGACATGGGAGAGTGAATGAATGGTGCCCCTGAAAGAAATAGGAGAGTAAAAGGGGAAAATGGTCACAATTTTTTAAAAAAGTTGAGGTGGAGGGCTGGAAGTCAGATTGAGGAAGAATATAGGCAGCAATCCAGTCTGGAGAGTTTCCATCTAATAGAAATACACTTAAGTTGTAGAATATCACCTTTTCTGTGCTCCATCCAAAACATGTGATGGGGATTTGTGGAGTTGTCACTAATTTAACTGACATTTCTAGGCAAAGGATTGTCCTAAGGGAAAGAGAAGGGCAATAACTTGGGTTCTTAGTCATGAAATAGAGTGGTCCATGGGTTAAAGGACAGTATCATCCTAGAAATTTTGAGGGAACTGATTAAACTTGATATTTAGTGCCTTTAGTATGGGGATAACCTCAAGGGATGCATGGAAAGGAGTAAGGATCTTTGTCATTAAGGGGACTTAAGGTTTAGTAGATGAAATTAGACAGCAGGCTTAGGAAGAAAACTTTTTTTCTCTTCACCTACCCTCACCAAAGTTCAGAACAACCTCAGAAAAGAATAATCTTTATTTGAACTCTCTGACCTTTTTATGTTGATTTTATTCCTGTGAGTTTTTGTGTTTCAGGGAAATTGGGAACATGGTGGCTGGAAATCCCTATGAGGTAAGCACTCATTCTGAACTAGGGGTTCTTAACTTGAGCTTTGTGGTCTTTCAAGGGGTCCATTGAGATTTCAGGGTCTTCTGGGAACTTGAATGGGAAAAAAAGGAAACTTTATTTTCCACTAATCTCTAATTTGAGTTTAACATATCCTTCAATTATAAATGTAGGCAATAAAATATTCATAAATATCACGAATTTCCAGAAATTGTTTGTTTTTCAGTCATTTCAGTTGTATCCAACTCTTCCTGACCCCATTTGGGGTTTTCGTGACAAAAAGACTGAAGTGGGGTTGCCATTTCCTATTCCAGCTCATTTTGCAGATGAGGAAATTGAGGCAGACAGGGTTAAGTGACTTGCCCAGAGTCATACAGTCAGTGTCTGAGGCTGGATTTGAACTCAGGCCCTGTGCTATATCCATTGCACTACCTCAACTTTGGAAATACATGACACAAAAAAGGTTTCAGAACATCTGCTCTAAAATAAATTTATTTTTGGGGGCAGGATGATATTTCTCTTGGAATCTATTTTGGGTAATGCTAATGGAAGTCCAAATAAAGATTAATAAGTTTGTTTGGCTGGGTTGGCTGAGTCCTGGAAGAAGCCATGATGCTATAGTCTTTCCAAAGGTCTTGGCTGTCCCTAGGGGAGCACAATTCAATGTCCTTTCCCAGGCTAGAGTGATGAATGCTCCTATCTGTTATCAGTCATCCTCACAAATCCACCACGTGCTGAGCACCATTCCAAGCACTGAGGGACAATGTAAAGGAAGGAGAGGTCTCAGTCCCTGCCCTTGAAATATCTCATGGAGGATGAATGGTAAAGGGATGAGAAAACAAACAAAACCAGACATTCCTTTTTTCCCCCCTTTTCTTTTTATCCAGACTTGTGATCTCATTTTGTTTAGTAACATATGGGCTTAGAGAGTAGTGCAGGTCTTGGGAAATTCTAAGCAATTGGGTTTCCTAGGGGTGCCCAGAGTTAGGACTCAAATCTAAGTCTTCCTGACTCTAAGTTGGGGTTCTAGTTCCTAGGGATGCTTCTCAGTCAGACAATAACTGTTGGAAGTAAACATTGTCCTTGACTTGTGATTTGTTGTTCAGTCACATCTGGCTCTTTGTGATCTCATCCGGGGTTTTCATGGAAAAGATACAAGAGTAGTTTGCCATTTCCTTCTCCAGCTCATTTTACAGATGAGGAAACTGAGGTAGACAGGGTTAAGTGACTTGTCTAACTCATACATAGATAGTAGTGGCTGAGGTCAGATTCAAACTCAGGTCTTCTTGAATCTAGGTTCAGCCCTCTATTCTCTGCACCTTTGAAGCTACATGTAAATAGAGAGCATTTATATGTATTTTGCAATCTGCTTCCATATCTCATTCTATATCTCATTTTCAAATACTCTGTGATGCACATGCATCATTCCAAGGGAATTATTATTCCTATATATGATAGGAATATATTATCCCTATCTACAGATGAGAAAACTGAGGATGATACGGAGTAAGTAACTTGTTCAGTCAAAGTCATACAGTATTTGTCTGAGGGACAATTTGAACTCAAGTCCTGCTGACCCCCAAGTTCAGAATTCTTCTGTGTCTCCTTGATGTCGGGTATTTATATATGATATATGACCTCTAAAGAAAGGCTTCTTAAACTTTCTCCAATTACAATCCTTTTCACTGAGAAAATTTTACATGACTTTAGGTATATAGATATATGAAATAGGGATACAAATCAAACCTTTACTGGTAAAAAATCATGACCCCCACATTCAGTTCTGAGACCCCCATATGGAATCATGAACCAACAGTTTAAGAGGCTGGATTCTAAAGCACTTCCCTATTTTGAGACTAGTGAGTCTATGACTCTGTGGGGGTGAGTGCTAGGGTGAATGGAATCATCTGGGAAGAGTCAGTTTGGGAAAGCCTCCTGAGGAGATGAGATTAAGAGCAGAATTTTATAGACACAGAAAGGCTTTGGCATCTGGAGCTTCAGGATAGAGCTGTTAACTGTCCCTTTTGTATGCTGTTGGTCCCTGGATGGTGATAGTTTGATTCTAATGAGGAGACCCATGCTGTTTAGCTCATGTGATTGTCCCTTTGGGATGGAGCATCCTGAGAGCTGGGCTGAGTCCTGCGTAGGGGCAGTGATATTTCAGGGAGAGACATAAGGGTTCTGGGGGTGGAGTAGCATCAGTGGTTCCTATTTCGTAGCCCCAGTTTTGTCTGCTTCTAAGTCCAATCAGAAATTAAAGGATCCCCTGTTAGAGAACAAAGAGGGAACAGATGGAGACACGTGTGACTGCAGCCATCTCTCCCATATTACTAAGGTTGGGTTTTGTTTTTGCTGGCTGGGTTTCACAGGTAGCCTATTCTCTCCCTGGCAAAATTCGATGTGGAAGATGTCTTCTTGCCATAGATCCACAAGATCATTCCTGGACCTTTGAATCCAAGTAATATCCATCTTTATCATTAGGAGTTTCTTATCAAGGATGCTTATTGGCAAATGCATATATTCCTTCCCCCGTGCTTTCTTTTTTCTGGTTATTCTGAGTCTCTCTACAGACATGAGCATTTCTTTGTGGGGGTTCCCTATGTGGAAGTTAGTTCAGTGATAATTGCCAACATTCTGGGTTTCTGACACTTATAAACCAAATACCATATATAAACATGCGCTTTGTATGGCAGAAACATCTTACCCTGTTATTCTCCAGATTTCTTCTCTCTCCATATAAATATATGTAGTCCTTCAGGTGAGGGACAGTCTTTTTTGTATTCTAAGGGTTTAGCATGGGGTCTGGCATATTCTTTCTTTCACTCATTTATTCATTCACAGAAATCTTGGGATTTGTGCCCTTTTGTCATCTCTCAGTCACATCCCTTTTTCTGAACTAATTAGAATAAAAACACCTTGGAGAAAACCATGGTCCAGTTATGTAATATCCTTCCTTTCTATTGCATAGAGGCAGTTAGGTAGCATAATGGATAAAATGCTGAGTCTAAAATCAGGAAAACCTGAACTCAAATTCATCTCAGATGTTACTAGGTGTTTGATCCTAGGCAAGTCACTTAACCCTCTTAGACTCAGTTTCCTCAGTTTCCCATCTACAGGCATCTACTGATAAGGAACAAAAGCACATTAGTATCTTCTCTGCAACTTATGGTTATGCCTTAGAAAATTGCCTGGGGATACTTTAAGGTTAAGTGATTTGCCCAGGATTTTAAGATTGTAGACATAGAACTAGAAGGGATTTTGGACAATTCCTCATTTTACAGATGAAGAAACTGAGGCTGAGAACTGATGACTTTCTCAGGATCACACAGCTGGTAGTGGGTAGTGCAGGGAGGGGAGAGATCATAAGGCAGACTTTCAACACAATATAAGTGATACTAATGGATTCACTGACTCAGACATGTTATTCAGAGGGTAACTCACCCTTTGCCTAGCTATCTCTTGGGGGAAACCTGTGTATCCTCATCTTTTTTTCTGAGTAGAATTACAGGGCTTTTAGCTCCTTGAAACTCGACTTAATATTCTCGTGTGAAGAAAGTATTTTATAAACCTTAAAACATTACATAAAGGTGAGCTATTGTTGTTGTTGTTTTCTTTGCCATATGGGATTTTCCTATATTGCCTTGTTAGAGCTATTTAGCTCTGGGCAGATCCCTAGATTTCATGGGAACCCCCTGCTGACTGAGGTTAGTTTCTCTATAGATAATTTATCCTTTCCCCAATGCTGAAGAGTCAGGGGAATTCCCTTCCTCTCCTCCCTAATAAGCTGACTCCTAGATTTCTGCCCCCCCCCAATAATAACTATAATAATTGCTCATATTTCTGCAGTGCTCTAAGGTTAGCAAAACACTTTACATAAATTGGAGCTGGCCATTCATTGTCTTTTTCCTCATCCTTAGGCTAATCAGCATGTATTTTAACTGCATTTTTTCCTTCCCTTTAGCCACATCCCAGTGAACAAATAGAAGACCAATTCAAGAATCTTTTTGAGAAACATTCTGGGGAGGTGAGTGGTGAATATGGGAATGAGGAAGACTGCTGTGAATAATTTCAAGGATCATAGATTTTAGGCTAGGGACTTTTTAGGCTCCTAGATTAACCCATTCATTTTATAGGTGAGGACTTGCCTAGGGTCATGTCTCTCAAGTATCAGAAGTGGAATTTGAACCTATACCTTCTTGATTCTAAGTGCAACACTCTATAGCAGTGGTTTTTTGTTCTCAACTGTTCCCAGTGTCTTGAGCCTATTAAATTTTTTTTTGTTCTCAATGTCTTAATCCTATTAAAATTATTGAGGATCTGTTTATGTGGGTTATATTTATATATATTTAACATATTAGAGAATTTAAAAAAAACTAATTTTGAATTTGTAGACTCTATGAAAGGGTTTTATAAACCCCCAGAATCCTTTGGATATGTTTCCTCCTGTTTAAAGCATCTTTATTCTACCTTTCTTCCCCATCCTTTACCAGCCCTCCTGGGGATGAAAAAGGAGTGAGCCTCTGTTCACCTCAAGAGGGCACCTCCTCCTGACATAACTCATTTTGAATCTCTGGGTCCTTTTCATCATTGAGAATTTATCTCGGGCATCCTAGCAGTTCACAGACCAATACTCCCATATGGTTCTCTAGGGCTTGGTCGTTCTGGGGTACTTTATCTCCTTTTCTCTCTCTGGAATAAATAGCAAATCCCAGTCACACAAGTTCTGCCAAAAGTCTTCCTCCTCTTGTAAATTGGTCCTGTCGGCTCCAGGACTTCTGGCTACAGAGCTTCAGCATCTGAATTCTCTCTCAATCAATACCCTTCAGAAGGAGAAAGAATAGCCCAGTGCAGGGGGAAAGAGAACTAAGTCAAGTTGCCCTGAGTTTAACATGCTGAAGATGCTGCCTGACTCTCTTCCCTTTTGTTTCTAATCCTGCTCAGAGAGGACAATCTGTTCATTCTGCCTCCTGCATTAAAGCCTGCACCAAAGCACCTGAGTATGGGTACCTGCATGATTCATGAAAAAGAAAAAGTATCTTCCCATTGATCCTTCCCATCCCAGCTTATCCTCGGTTGTGGATTATCACAACACAGAGACCATGAAGCAAGTTAGGGACAGAACTGGGAATAGCACTTACAAGCAATCACATAAATACAGCAAAAGCTTTACTCTTGGATAGAGAATAAGGTGCCTTAGGGGCCTTAGAAATGGAAAGAAACAAAGGCTCCAGCTCCTCAGAAAGGTTCAGCATATATTTTTAGATTTACTGATGCATAGAGATGAAGATACTTTGGTTTCCTTGAAAAAGGCCCAGGAACTTAATTTTTTTTGTAGAGTTATTATAATGAAGACTACTGATGGACTTTTATGAGTACCTGAAGGTTTCCAAAGGGGTGTATGTTATAATTTGATGTTCCCAACAGTTCTGTAAGGAGGTATACAGGTACCATTCTTGCCATTTTTACAGGGGAGGAAGTGGCTCAGAGAGATTGAATGGCTTGCTTCTCTTTGAAAGGCCAGTGAGAACTGGAGGCAATTGAAAATCAGGTCTCTCCTGTCTGTGACCCTAAGACCAGTGCTCTTTTCTTTCTATTATCTTGTTTCAGTAATTTTTTAAGATAATATTTTATTTTTCTCCCAATTACATGTTGACAATTTTTTTAAACTTTAAAAAATGTTTTCAGAACCAATCCTCTGTCTTCTTCCTCTTGCCCCCTCTAATATAGTTTATACATGTGCAATCACATAAAACATTTTTAAAGATCATTTTAAAAAGTTTCCTTAAGCCAGAAGTCCTTAACCTAGTATCCTGGAAAGAATTCATGGATAGATTTCAGGGAGTATATGAGCTGGAATAGAAAAAATTATATATTTCCCTTCTAATTGAAATTTGGCATTTCTTGCAATTATGATTACAGGCAATAAATCATTATTCTGAAATGGAGTCTATAGGTTTACCAGAACCCAAATGATCATTCATGATAAAAGTTTTCTTGGAAGATGGAAACAAAAAATACTTGCAATGCATCCAACTCACAGAATTTCTGTTTTGTAAATTATGAAGGAATATATAATTGTGAAATTATTAAACAGGGTTTGCCTACTCATCCCAAGTTTACAAAAATATTTTGTTTCCCTGAATCTCTGCTTCCTAATTTTAAATGGCTAGCCCTAGAAAGCCTTTGCTTCTTCTGTTTTGGAGTTTAATAAATAAGGCATAATCAACCTCCATCAAATACAGAAAAATTTGAATGACAATATTTTGTGAAAACACATAGGATTTACCATCCTCATCAACACCCATCTTAACTCAAGTTTTTTGAGAATCCTGGGGGTGACTGAGAACTTAATTTCTGAAAGACTTCAGTTGCTTTAAAACAGGGTAAAATTGGATTAAACTGACTCCCATGATACATTTTTTCAATTTCATCTGACATTTTGAAATCTTTGGATTCCCCTTTCTAGGATTCTGACATCAGTGCCAAAGAGCTCCAAACATTTCTGAATGATTTCTTTTTGAAACGTAAGTTGCCCTTTGGGACTTTTTAGAGGTGTGAGAAGGGAAGTGCTTTAGGCAACATTATTCCCAAATTAACAGTGAAGGGGGAGGGGGAGAGAGACTCCACACAAGTGGAGGATATGGGATTAAAGATTTGGACAGCAGGACCTTTGACAGATCAATAATGGCTTCAGAAATCCATCCTCTTGGGGTTGCTACTTAATGTCAGACATGACAATGATTAAGGGAGGACTGGGGAGAAAGAGAGGAGGTTTAGAGGTGGTTTTGTGGTGATGATAGGTAGTATACCTGCTCAGTTTGACAAAGATAATTGTCCACAGCATGATAGCAATACTATACAGTCCAACCAAGGGTTTTCCAGGCTAATTTAATCTATAATGACAAGCATGAGTGAAGTTTTTATTGTGTAAAAAAAATGATGTAGAGAACCCTGCAAGGAAAATAATACTGGAACTGAAAGATATTCAGATATTTTGTCAATCCTATGCAAAATTGTGTGCAGAGAAATACTTGCTAATTTTTAGTAGACCAGGTCAAGAATATACAGACGAAGACCTTATTGTAGATAGCCAATTTTGAGAACTTTCAGGGATTAATTTTCAAGATATTTCGAAGACAGGAGGACACTAAAGGCTCAGAAAAGCTTAGACCTTATTTGTACCAAAAACCATAACTGAGAGACTATCAATAATTACTGACTTCTCTATCTATGCTCACATTTTGGTGAGAATAATGTAAACACTTGGAAGACATTTTTCAAAAATTAAATATGTGCAATTCTTCTAAACATATTTCCACATCTATCATGCTACACTAATAAAATTAAAAGTCTAACTCCCCATCACTTGAATTGATCATCAGAGCATTGACATAGTAAATAATTTTTATTTTTCCTATTTTCATAGACTCTTATATGATTTTGACAGATCCCTGGGAGACACTTGTTTGGAGGAGAGTTTTCAAAGTGATTTTTTTGTTTGACCAAATCATATGCTTTCTCATAGCAAACAATCTGCACAATAGGATGGTTTTCTCTACACTTTTCAGTCAATTGTGTGACTCAAGATATAGCCTGCTATAGGATATCATTAGTGAACCCTGACTATCCCCTTGCCATGAACTCATCAAAATTGCCCTCCAAAGTGAGTAGAACCAAGAGAATATTGTACATAGAACTTTGAATCTAGGTTTCCTTAACTTTGAGAGCTGTTCATAATCTACTCTGTCACATTAATAATATCAGTTGAGGTATAAAACAGAGATGCTCACTCAAAGTGTCTGCCACTCTAATATATAAAGTCAAGGACTTTAGAAGCCATCAAGTCCAACCCCTCATTTACAAAGGAGGAAACTGAGATTTGGTTAAATGACTTACCACAGGTCATACAGCTAGTAAATGTCCAAGGAAGTATTTGAACTTGGGTTTTCCTGATTCCAAGTCCAATATTCTATCCATTGCACCACATTGGAGTCTGACATATGATTCAAATCATAGAGGGGTTTTCTATAGATAGTGGGCTTCTCTTACTTGATTATAGCATTGTTCTAATTTCTTCCTGACCCATCTTTTGGCTGATAGTCAACTTTACTCAAAAGAGTTTGGCTTAGCAATGCACACAAGAAAAAACAAATGAATAAAAAATTCCTATTGCCAAGACTGTGATGTACAGTTGGATGGACAACCCATAGGTTTGGTCTATTATGTCTCCTTAAGTTATAGAGATGACCCTATGCTATTAAAAGCTATGCCAGTAGCGTCCAAGTTATGGCAGGTTCTACCATGTAAGAAAGATTTCAAATATGGTCCTAGGACCAAGTTCAAAAAGGATCAACATCAGTTGCCTAGTCAATTGATGATGAATTCTAAGATCATGGCAACCCATAAAACAAAGAAATATACAAATGGCCTTCATATTGTGTGGCCTTTTTCCACTTCTGCAGTATCTCTGGCAAAATAGTTGAAAAGTGGGCAGAGAGTGATAAAAATCATGAAGTTTCTTGCCCAACTATAACTTTAATTTAGCTCCTGCTACTCCAAATGTCAGGTCCAAAGGGTGATCAAACTACCAGAGGAACTGAATTGTATCATTTTAACTCTCTTTCTTTGAGTGAAACCAGAAGGCACAAGTTGCAGTTAAATGTAAGGTTGGCTCACAGATTTTCTTTCGAGAGACAAATAAAGGAATTGGGCAGAATTAAATTTGTAATGCATCCAAAGGCAACAAGAAGCATCAGTTCATGAGATATTCAGTAATCTCATATCATGGTACTCAAAATAAATATTTGGAAAAAAAGGCCACCAGGAGAATAATTGAGGCTTATATACCACCATATGTTGGAGAAGATAAAGAGTTAGAAAAATTCCATGAAGAACTAGATCTGAGATCCTCCAAATTAATCAGTATATACTTTGATACTTGCTGCCTTTCATGTAAAGGTAGATATAGATAAGGATAGTGAAAAATATATTGGAAAATATGGATCAGAAATAAAGATTGAGAGAAACTAGAGACTTGTAAACTACACAGAAGCCTGATACTTATGCATTATAAAAGCCTCATGTTTATACATTATAAATACTTTCTCAGAGAATATCTTATTTTCAGGCTCTGGAAATAGTAAGTATTGAATAACTTTGTCAAAAAATGAAAATGAATATATTTTAGTAGACAAGAAGTGACTCATTTCTGATGGAGTCATTTCTGAATCAGCTATCATTGTGTTACATCAAGAGTCACATCATCACCGCGTTAGAGCAAAGGTTAAAATTTCTACAATGCTAGAAAGAAAAAGAGAAAAGAAGAAAAGAGGATATGTAATGAATACACTAACTTATTAAAAAGTTATTGATAATAATAAATAAGATATTGAGGAGAAAGGATATAGACACTGATTAAGATCATTTAAAACAAAAGTTTAGCTGATATAAATTGATGACTTTAATGAGGATATTTTTTAAAAGCCTAAAAATGCCTTCACTAGGAAACATTTAATTTGCTTGCCACCATAAAGAAATATAGTAGCCACGGGCATTACTGATTGACAATATAAATTCATTGGAAAAATCTTGAAGGATAGAAGAATAGAAGAAGTTATGAGTAGTTTTGCTTTATAAAACAGAAAAGAAGTATGTGTGGGAAATGAAGTGAAAATAAGTTTCTTAGAGACTTAATTAAATAACCATCCTGAAGGCATTTAATGATGAAAATGAAATAACAGCAAAAGGTAGATGGAAATGATTTGCAAAAATTTTTGCAACTAAACTTTTTGGCTATCAAAGGAAGTAGAACTATAACCTTTAGACTTTAACTACACTGATCCTGAAGTGCTCATTGAATAGATATACGTGACACATAAAGAGAACAAATATACCAAAAGTAACAGGATTGGACTAATTGTACTAGAAGAGATCCATGCTGGAGTACTTGTGTAAACAAGTGTGAGGGCATTAGGAAATCAATTCACAAGGTACCTGAAGGAAGTGACTATACCTAATCTTACTCAACAACTTTCTAATTATTCTTATTAGATGAAGCATGTAAAATAAGGAGACATATGATCCCTAAAGGTATTCTTGATGGTCATGTTGAAGAGGGATTTCTTATAGATGGTGAGAAGTATTCGAGATGCTCCTGTTTGGGGAGGATGTTGTGGTTGCGCAAATCTTTGGAATAGTACATAACTTCAAAAAATCCATACCTACTCAAAACTACTCAAAACCATTCACACAAGAAAAATAAAATGGATGAAGCATTATCAGATTATGAACAGGAGTTGTTATGGAATTTATCCTGCTTATTAAAGTATATATGAAACATATATTGCAAATGAACAATAAATAAGATGAGCCCAAAATTTAACAGGAGGGTGACAATGGATTGAGTTGTCTTTGGAAGATTTTAATCACCCTGAGACTTTCAGCAGTCAACAAATATTTACTCTGCTTACATGATAGACATTGGGCACCCAGAAATACAGGTCCGTATTGTTACTAACATTACTCTGCTAGTGTAGCTGCAAACCATGTTCTAAAGGTATTTAATAATTATAAATGCTTACCACTCAGAGAGAAGTAGAAGTAGATATGAATAGACTATAATGTATAATAAATGAAGAGCTGCAGAGAAAAACCGGAATAGGAAATATCATCAAAGAAATTATGCTATGCAAGAAGAATCACTAATTATTATAATTATATATTATATATAACATATATAATTATTATGTAATTATAGTTATTATAATAACTTGTGTTCCACTAGATTATTCTTGATATCAAGAGAAAATTAAGGTAATCTCCAGCATACTGGTTAGACTACTTGTGGCAAACTTATAGGAGAAAATGGACAAGAATTTCACAAAGTGAGTAGGTTGCAATCTTCACTCTGTGAGGAAATATGCACATCACTGAGATAACAGATCAATTATTGCAAAGCCATATGACTGACAGTAATGGAATACCACTATCCCAGAAAGATTAAAGTTGAGAGATCACACAAAATGCAATGGAGAAGCATGTGATCAGCATGAGTAGAATGCAACATGTTAGTGATGAAGAATTGAACAAAATAAGCAGCATAGAGAATATATATGTTTTATATATACACACATATGTATATATGTGTATATACACATATATGTATATATATATGTGTGTGTATACACATATATGTGTATATATGTGTGTATATACACATATATGTATATGTATATGCATATATATATATATATAATATCTCCAGGAGATATATAACCATAAAAGAAGATGTGCTGGTCACAGAACAAGAATAAAGAATAACTGATAACCCATGTGCTCCATTGTTAGCCATACAATGGCAAGAAACACAAGGAGGACCCTTAGTTTGTTGCATGCATTGGTAAAAATTCTGCAAGATTTCTTGTAGGATAGACCCACTTTGGGGAATTTATATAGTTAAGTATTTATTTATATATTTATTTATTTATATAGTTATTTATTTATTTATATAGTTAAGTATATAGTTAAGAATCATCAGAGTTAAAAAGGCAATTGATCTGGTTGATTTCTGAAGCTCTTCTCCTTTCTAAATCCTTGAAATTTGAGTTAACGTTTTCAGTTCCTTGAATCCAACAAGACTGAAGCTTTTGAGCCTAAACAAAAAAGCTATCTATATAATGACAGCAATATAAATGAAAAGATCTCTAAGAGGAAGTTGAACTCTTGAGTTTTGAAAAACCAATATTGGTCCCAAGGAACAGATAAATGCAATATACTTCCTTTCTCATAGCAGAGAGCCATATAGAGCAGAATGTCATATATATTGTTAGATATGGTCTTTATGTTCATGTTTTTGTTTAACTGTTTTATCTTTGTGACAGGGTTCAATCTGGTGGGGGAGGAACTTTTAGTTTTATGTATGATTGTGATAGAATGACAAAAATTTTTTTTTTTATAAAAGCGGATCCTTTGCAATAGTAAAAGGCATTTACTCAGCATAATAGTCTGGTATGGGTTGCATATAGAACACTGAACTGTCTGCTGATATCTATAGTCACTCAGTAGAAGTCAAGATGATTGAGAGATTACTGTTATCTCTTCCCCATCATGGGGATTAAGGGCATAGTAGCCCCATGATCTGGAAAATCCATGTAAAATTTTTCGGTCTTCCCTGCATAACAGAAGAAGTCTTAACTATGATTACATAAAAAAGTAAAATATGTTGATATTATACAATATTGTACATATATTTTATGTATTTATGCATTTTTAAACCTTTTCTGTGTCTTCTGCGAGCCTTTGCATTTAGTCTGCAGCTTTTTCAAAACTCCCTGCAAATTCCGATTTAATTTCTTATGCTGACCCACGGCACATCAAAACTATAATGGGGAATGCCACGAAGTAGAAAGGATAACTGCATTTGGTTGTTCCAGGGCATCTGGGAGGTTCTTGTGACAATGGATCAAATGCCTCTGTTCTTAAGAGATTCATTTTTGTCCTTTTATTTATTTCTATTGGTTCTTCCTTTCTAGGAGGAAAAAGTGAGAAAACAAGTGAGACTATGAACCTTTGGTCCTAACCTCTTCTCCTAGGTGTGAGGGAAGAGAGGGGCAAGTAAGACTGGGAAAACTGGGTCCTCTTCAGGACATCCATGACATTTAGTAAATGTCATGAAGCAGATGTGGTCCTCGAGCTGAGAGCAGATAATATTAAAGGGCAGATTGCCAAAAAACTAGTCACATGGGTCCACTTTTCCTGCCAGAAAACTCTAAGAACTCAGGGCTGATACATTTTGTGGCATTCTGCCATGGACATCATTTCTCCTGCACTCAAGTGCCTCTGAAACTTTCCTTCTTTTTATTCAAACATTTAGGAACAGGCGTGAAATTTGATGGATTCAACATCAATACCTGCAGAGAAATGATTGGCCTTTTGGATGTATCCTTTCAGTGTCACTTTCTCTTGATTTGTAGGAGAAAAGAATTTAAAGCTGGAAGAGATATCAATTTTCTAGATGAAGAATATACCTGAGAGAAACGAAATGACCTTTGCAAGGTCACACAGATAGTAAATATTAGAGCCAGGTTTCAAACTCCTGTCTGGTGCCATTTCTATTATATTGTGCTCACTCTTTTTTTCATAGCCTCTGACCTCTGTCTAATTTTCCTCCAAACCCCAAAGTTATGAAGCAGGTAAAATTTGTCCTGGGGAAAAAAGCTCTTTCCCGGCAAAGCTGCCATCAGATCCTTAATTCACATAAAGGTATAAATGATTGATAATAGATTAATGTATTGTAACTTATGTAAGGGATGCTTTCATTTGAAAAGGGATCAAGATCTTCAGCTAAAGAAGATCATGTTGTCGAGGTAGAATTTCAGGAATCGGCCAGCAGCCGGAGGAAGATGGGGATGAAGTTGGTACCATATTTTCCTCCAGCTGCCATATCTCTAGGCTGTCAGTGATTATTCCCATCACTGTTCTAGTATCCTCCCTGTTGGTTACCTCTGCAGAAAGCATTGCTGGACTGACTGCAGAACTAGACCCTAAAAACTTTTGTAGGCACATACAGAGCCTGAACTAGTGTGTTTAAGACACTGAGTAGCATCAGAGCTTAGAATTGTTTATCATGGGATGGAGGCTGCAGCATCCAATCTGTGCTTCCCTCCAGCAACCACTCAGCAGGCAGAGCTGCATACTCTCATTACCATCAGCTTCTCCAATGTAATTGGTATTCAGCAGAGCTGACTCACACTGGGGAACACAACAGGCAAGCGAGCCTTCAAGTCTGACAGCAGAGCCAAGTCCCTGTGTCTACCTGCCTGCCAGCCTGGCTGCCTTCATGTTCTAAATGAGGGCTTAGTCAGCATGTTGGGTCTCAGGATACAGGGCTTTTTGGTATTTGCATGAGATGAGGGACTTCAGATATTCCAGAGGCTGAGCTAGGTATCTGGGTTAGATAAGGGGTTTATGCCTGACAATTTTGGGTCCAAGAGGAGGGCTAATCTCTTAAGGGAAAATTAAATCCTAAGGACAGTCCCTGGATTGGGGCAGTTGGAGTATTAGACAATTAGAACAGGAAGGGAGCTTCAAGATCACCAAATTCAGCTTCTTACTTTGGAAACTAGGAAAAGGGAGAAGTAGATTAGTGAATGTGACCTGTCCAAGGTCATAGAGTTAATGAGAGGCAAAACTCATCCTATCATATTATACTGTGGACACTATCCTTTTTTCATTTTTTAATTCATTAGCTACAGTTTAATGTAGTTTCTGGCTAAACAGGCTAACGGTAGACGTTCTAAGTGCAAAATAAAATGTGCAATTCTGTTGTCATTAAGAGATCATGTATAAGAGTGCCCTTCTCTGAGTAGCCAAGTGTGAAGGAAACTGAGGCAGTCAGAAGTTAAGTGACTTGCAGAGACACAACTAGTAAGTCTCTAAGTCTATATTTGAATTCAGGTCTTCCTGACACTAAGTGCTTTCCATTATCTGTTTAAAGCTAATATCCAATCAGTTTTGCCATTACTATAGGAATGGCACATTAATCTGCTCCCTTTTAGCTTTGCTCTGTGAAGCTCTACTCATCATTTCTCAGTCTTTCCATTCCAGATATCATTTTCCTTATATTTGTCATCTTTTCCATTAGAACGTAAGCTCTCCGAGAGCAGAGGCTGTCTGCTTTTATGTTTGTATCCACAAGGTTAAGCACAGCACTCTGCTTATAATTGCTTTTTTATTCCTTCATCTAGGAATAAAGCTCAGAAAATTGAGATTTTTTGTCTAAAGTCAAACAGGTAGTAAGTAAAAGAACAGATATTTGAATCCAAATCCAGTGTACTCTTCTCTATACAATGCTGTCCCCTTTTTTATGGCTTCATGTAACTGTATAGAAACCTTTAGTCAACAATATAATGAAAATGCATCTATATAACAAGGTGGGTATTCATATTCAATCAATCAATCACTAAACATTTCTTAAATATCCACTATGTGCCAGCCACCCCCCATCCGGGGATACAAAAGGAGAAAGGGCTTGCCTTCAATAAACTTACAGTCTAAACAAGGAGACAACATGCAAACAAATATAAACAAAGCAACATATATATGGGATAAATAGGAAATAATAAACAGAGGGAAGGCACTGGAATGAAAAGGAGCAGGGGAAAGCTTCCTGTTGACAGTGGAATTATAGCTGGGACTTAATAATAAATGCTTGTTAATTGAATAAGAACAATTTACCATGTGTTATTAGAGAACCCCTACTAGGTTTGAGTAGTTGTTATTAGAAAATAATATAGGGAAGAATTCTTTTCAAGTGCACATGCTTTCTCTCTCTCTCTCTCTCTCTCTCTCTCTCTCTCTCTCTCTCTCTCTCTTCTCTCTCTCTCTCTCTCTCTCTCTCTCTCTCTCTCTCTCTCTCTCTCTCTCTCTCTCTCTCTCTCTCTCTCATGCTTATACTCAAAGGTACCATTCTAGTCTTAGAACTATGAGAAGCATGAATACCCTTTTCCTGGAGCTTTTGGGAGCCATTTTCATGGTCCTAGATGTCTCTAGTCTCTGTACCTTTCCTTCCTTGAACCCTTGTGCCTCTTAACTTAATTTTTGCATCATGAGAATTTTCAGGCTATTGACAGTATATTCCTTGCTTTGCTACAAATAGCTCCTTGATCTATGAATCATCCCCATCAAGCCAGGCCTGCCGGTGTAGCTTCCTTTTAAGGGCTGTCTGATAGACAAGCATTAAGCAGCAACCACTTGCTCTTCACATTGGCATTTGCATCTGCTCCTCAAGAGCCCCCATGATGCTGTCTTTTCCTATCTTACAGGTGTTCTCATTTTAAGTGTTTTCCATTAAGCTGTTTAGGCAGTTTGTAGTATATCAAGGATTGGCTCCACACTTATTACCATGAGTAGCTGTAAAAACACAATTTTTTTCCCCTCAAGATTGAGTCTCCCTATCTTGCCCAAGTTGGAAGAGCAATGGCCATTAATGGACCTCTTTCTACTGCTTTTTGACATAGGAATTTTGATCTCCTTTATTTCCAGTCTGGGTTGGTTCACTCCCCTTTAAGCAGTTTAATAGTCCCCCATGATCTCTGGGCTTACCTTATTAGTGCCAAAATAATGGACACCTGATTGGCTTAGTGCACTGTAGCTAAGAACTCATGAGATCAAGAGAGCTGCCAGCTGTAGTCTCCTTAGTAGCAGGGACTATAGGCATTTGCCATCACAATCAGCCCACACCCATTCTGTTCTTGAAAAGGCTTCCTGGGTATCTTTCATAATTAGCAGACAGATAATTGTGTTATTGGGCATTAGCACCTTCATATATTAATAAAACAAGTCGACCACTGCTGTGGAGCTTTTGTACCTCATGAAAGCTGATGACCTTGCTCCACAAATTGGAATTGCTGCCAACAGATTAATTGGAATTGTGTAATTTTAGATCAGGATAGAGCTCTGGGCCTTGAGGTTAGTTCAAATACAGCCTTAGACACTTATTAGTTGAATGATCCTAGGCAAGTCACTTAACCCTATTTGCCTAAGTTTTTTTCATATGGAAAATGAACTGGAGAAGAAATGTCAAATAGAAGACATTATATTCATGACTGTCCATCTCTTCTTTGCTTCCTTGTAGGTTATTTTTTTACTCTCTGCTGAGCACTTTAAAAATGTTCAATGTATTTTATTTTCCAAATATATTAATATATTTCCCTATTCGTCATGTTGTGCAAGAAAAATCAGACTAAAAGGGAAAAAATGAGAGAGAGAAACAAACACAAAGTAAAATCACTCCAGTATTTTATCAAGGAAACCCCAAATGAGGCCAGGAAGAGTTAGACATGATTGAACAATAACAATTTTAGACATAATGTAAAGGTCTTTTAGCTGCCCTCATTTCCCTAGAACAAATAAATTTTTAGATATTGCTGTGTCTTCTTGGATCTGGGAGATAGGATGGCAAGGCACAAAAGACAAGTTCAATTCCGTTTCTGCTTGTTACCACCTGTATGACTGAACACAAGTCATTCTATCTCTTTGGGCCAATCGTCAAGATATCTAAACCCAAACTTTTTTTTTTAATATTTTAATCTTTAAAATATTTATTTAAAACTAAATGCAAAATAAGAAAAAACAAAATAGAAAAAGAAAGGCAGAAAAAAGGAAAAACAAAACAAAACATTGTTATGTGTCCAGCAGAACATCAGGAAGATTTTGATATATGTAACAATAAATTTCCATTTCAAGAAAACATATGTAATAAAAGAAGATATTATATTCATGACTGGTCATCTTTGCTTCCTTTTAGGTTACTTTATTCTCTGTTGAACACTTAAAATTTTTTAAAATAATATTTTATTTTCCAAATACATTAACATATTTCCACATTTATCATGTTGTACAAGAAAAGTCAGACCAAAAGGGAAAAAACATGAGAAAAAAGAAACAAACAAAATGTAAAAGTACTATGCTTTGATCCACTTTCAGTCTCTATAGTTCTTTCTCTGGATATGGATGGCATTTACTATCTCAAGTCTATTGGAATTGCCTTGAATCACTGCATCACAAGTCCATCACAGTTGATCATCACCTATTTTTCTTGTTACTGTGTACAATGTTCTTTTGGTCCTGCTCATGTCACTCAACATCAGTTCACATAAGTCTTTCCAGACTTTTCTGGAATCAGCCTACTTATGATTTCTTATAGAACAATAATATTCCATTACATTCATATGCCGTAGCTTATTCAGCCATTGCCCAATTGATGGGCGTTAACTCAATTTCCAGTTCTTTGTTATTTTAGAAAGGGCTGCTACAAACATTTTTGCATATGTGGGTCCTTTTCCTTTTTTTTTTTTTTTTATGATCCCTTTGGGATACAGAGCCAGTAGTGACACTGGTAGATCAAAGGGTATGCACATAGCTCCAAATTGTTCTCCATCACGGTTGGAGTAGTTCACAACTCCACCAAGTAATGCATTAGTGTTCAGTTTTCCCACATGCTCTCCAACATTTATCATTATCTTTTTCAGTCATCTTAGCCAATCTGAGAGGTATGAAGTGGTCCCCCAGAGTTGCCTTAATTTGCATTTCTCTAATCAATAATATAAATACTATAATCTTTGTAGAATCTTTCTTACTCTTCCTCATAATTTGTTTCCCCTTATTTCTAACATCTGCCATAACTCAGTGAGGATCTATGTGCTGAAAAAATACTTCCAATCCAAGTTTAGGTATTTGGGTAGGTGTCCAATACTTGTATGGTGGTGATAAGTGGTGCTGTTCTGTTAAACATGGCTTTGATGGCTTTTATTCCCTACCTCCTCCCCCTCTCCCCCATATCTCTTTCCTAGATGAATTACTTCTTCCCTTGGATTAGACTTTCTGGTCACTCCCCAGACTCTTCTGGTCTGGGAGAGATTTTCATCTTGAACTAAGCCTGGGGAAAACAGTGCAGAAGCCCCATCTCAGGTCTAGCCCAGCTAGTCACAGATCCCTAGTGACTGCTGACTTTTCCTTTGCCTAAAGGGATTCTGGTACAAGTATTCTCTCTCTGCCCTTGAAGTTGTAAAAACGAGTCAATAACTCTCTTTTTTAGCTCTGAACTCCTAGCCAGTGAATTTTTAGCAAAAATCATTGCCGCTTCAAAATTGCTATCCCTCTCTCTCTCCTCCTCCCTTAGGATGCAGACCCCCATCTGGTACATTCACAATAAGTACAACCACATTAGTGATGCTAACGGTTAAGTATTTATCTCAATTGCCAGCTTAAGTGGTATAGTAAACATTTAAACAAAGAAAATAACAAACTGTAAGAAACAGATTTTCCTGCTTCCAGGAGAAAGACTTCATCCTCCATTTAGAGAGGAGCAAGAGAGCCTAAGAGGGGAATGGAAGTGATGTGGGGGTGGACTGGAGAGGAAATCTCAGACACAGGATTCATCTTGACATGTCTAATGTATGATCTGCCCACACAGTTCCAGTGCTGGAGTCTTGAGATGATGATCTCATTGTGCTCCTTCCCTCTGTGGCTTCTCACTGGTTCTCATGATTACTTTCTGAGCTATTCAATTTTCTTCTTTTATCTCCTCTGTTCAGTTTTCCCTTCCCACAATGCCAAAGGAGAGGAGGGACTAGTTTGTCAGTCACATGGTCAGGGACAATTTTTTGGGGGGGGATTTCAAGGAAAGAAATGCTAGGGGAATTCCTGCCTAACTAGTATTCATCTTCAGTATTCCTAGTTCCTAGTTACTATTTTTGTCTTGAGCCAATTTGAAAGACATAAAAGAGATTGATCTCAAGCTGACACTTGATAGGATGTTCTCTCCAGAAGAAAAAAAAAGTGGAGTTCTTGACTTTAGTCTGATTGTTGTTGTCTGAACTTTGTCCTTAACGTGTCCAGAATAATGGGACAGGTACTTTGGGACTTGTAGAATTCAAGACGTTATGGCTGAAGATTCGGAAATATTTGGTAACTATTCATTTAATTCTTTCTACCTCCTTTAAATATTCTTCCTTCGGGGAAATTAGTGCAGTGGATGGAGCATCAGCCCTGAAGTCAGGAGGATCTGAGTTCTAATGTGATCTCAGACACTTAACACTTCCTAGCTGTGTGACTCTGGCTGGGCAAGTCACTTAACTCCAGTTGCCTCAGCAAAAATAAATAAACAAACAAATGAATGAATATATATATTCTTCCCTTTCCAATCTCAGCTTCTCATCCTGAAAAGTCATCCTTGTGTTGTTCAAAGGTTAATCTAGGTACTCAATGCTTTAGTTATAATCACCACAGCATTTGTATATGTTACAGCTTAAGATAGGATAAAGAGATGAAAAATTAGGGACCAAAATATCAATTCCTCAAAAACAAAGCCTCCACCACCTCAGATTAGTAGTGACTATCTTATCTGGTGTTCAGGACAAACATTTGCCTCTGTTCCTTAGCCCTTTTGGGAAAAATGGGATATATCATTGAGGGTAGAGGAGAGTATGAACTCCTGAAAATTTCACAAAGGATTATTTTCTGTTTGTCATTTCTTTTCTGTTTTAGGAGATCTACCAGGAAGTGGATGCTAATCACTCAGGGACCATCAATACCCATGAGATGAGGACAGCCTTTAAGAAAACAGGTGGGGACATGATCTCTGGACAGGTCTTGAGACCCCGAATTCCAAGTTTAAAATTGAGGTACAAATATATTGTGATTATTGATGGATTCATCATAAAAATCAACAGAACAAGAGGCAACTGTCTAGCACTTGTTGAAGAACAAATGCTGATATTTTAGTAGAGTTTCTTCTACCAATGAAATCATGTGTCTGGAAAAAAAACAGCATAGATTTTATATAAAGCATGGTACTAGTTGCCATATCACTTTATGTGGTTCTAAGAGCTTTGACTTTTATCAGGGTGAGAAATCATAGTAATTTTTGGACTTTATCATCCCTATGGTTCTGTTGTGTGAGGAATCTAGAAAGAATGCCTGGTACTTATCTTCTTATCTCTCCCTATCTTTACTTTTATAATATGGATATTAAAAATACTCAGATGAAAAATGAGGAAGGACATGCTAATGAATCCAGACCTCTTTCTGGAAGTTTAATTAATAGGTTTGAATTCAAGATTTTATGGACCTTAATCTGGAGATTTCTTCTGAATCATCAACTTAGTGCCTTTCCTGATCTTCTTCCCTTCTCCCCAGCTGCTAGTATCTGCTTTCTCGGCTCCAATCACATTGTATCCATTTTATATATACCTAAATGTATTCATGGGGCAACTCAGTGGCACAGTGAATAGAATGCCCAGAGTCAGAAAAATTCATCTTCCTTAGTTCAAATCCAGCCTCAGGTACTTCTTGGCTGTGTGATCCTGGGTAAGTCACTTAACCCTGTTTGCCTTATCTGTAAATGAGCTAGAGGAGACAATGGTTAACCATTCCAGTATCATTGACAAGAAAACTCCTATTAAAAATGGAGTCTGTCCTTTGCAACAACAACAACAACAACAAAATTCGGTTCTGCACATATATATTGTACCTAGGATATACTATAACATTTTTAATATGTATGAGAATGCCTGCCATCTAGGGGAGGGGGTGGAAGGAAGGAGGGGAAAAACTCGGAACAGAAGGGAGTACAAGGGATAATGTTATAAAAAAATTACCTATGTATATATACTGTCAAAAATGTTATAATTATAAAATTAATAAAACATTTTTTTAAAAATGGAGTCTGGAGATTTGGACATGACACACAACTGAACAACAAAAGTATGTACATGCTATCTCAATCCACCTAGATGGTAAACTCCTGGAGGATGGGGGCTTTCCTTATATCCCCAGAGCTTAGTGTAGTTCCTGGAATATAATAGGCTTTCAGTAAATATTTGCTGATTAATTAATCAGCATCCAACTTTTCTTGACCTTCTGGGATATCTGTTTGATCACAGTCTGAGCTTTAATAGAATAGAGTTTAATAGAAGCCAGCCTACCCCTTGACTCCCAACAAGTTGGGCTCTGTCCAGAATCACTAAAAAGGAATCAATAGGACACATATAGCAACAACTGGAAGGGAACCAATGCGTGACCAGTTGGTCTTCTGATTTACAAATTTATGCAAAACTATAATAAAGTTTCTCTGTCCTCCTCCTTCCTCATCCCCTTCCAGTCCTCGGAGAGGGTAAGAGCAAAGAAAGAATTGTCTCATTCTCCCAAACTCATCTCCATTTTTGTCCCTCCAGGTTTTACCCTCAACAACCAGGTACAGCAAGCAATTGCTGTGCACTATGGGGACAGCACTCTCAGCATTTCCTTCGACAGGTTCATTGCCTGCATGATACGTCTGGAGAGTCTCTTCAGTGAGTTGTCCCTTTTCTTGTTCCACTCCCCATTTATCTCCAGTCAGGGGGTGGGTAGGAGTGACAATGTCTTGAAGCAGTACTGCCACTGTATTTGTGAGGCTTACAGGTCAAATTCGACTATGAAATTTTCCCACCAGTTGGCGAGAGACCACAGGGAGAAAGAATTAAGTATGGAACAAGTTGGGAAAATATTGTATGTAAACTGGGGTCACTGTGACTGCCTTATCTTTCAGAAGAGTTAGTCATCATTTATTCAACAAATATTTACTTAGGCCATATATCTGCATATGTACATGTAGATATATGAGTGATAAACACATAATGTTGCTATTTAACTAGCTGCATGTCTTTGATCAAATTACTTCTCTTCTACGGAGCAGTTAAGTTTCCTTATCTTTTTTAAAAAAAGGAATTTATATAAGGAACCTACTATGTGCCAGGTGATTTTTATCTCATCTGTGAAAGTCTGGGCTAGATGGCCATTAAGTTCACCTTTAGTGAACTTTAGTAGTTTAGTTTCTATGATCTCTCCTCCCTTGGAGCTTACAAGTAGCTCAGGTACATTCATGACCTCTTGAAAAACACTAGAAAGATGAATCAGGTTTTTCACAGGTTCAGAGCTAGAAGAGGCCTTAAAGATTAGGGGGTCATGTTTTAATATTACAGATGAGGTAATGGGGGCTTGGAGAGCTCAGCCAACTGGACCAACATTGCAGGTAGTAGATCGCAAAGTTGAGATTAAATTTCAGGATACAGAGAGTCTAGGGAGTCTAATGTAACCTGGATGGAGTATGGCCTTTGCTTCCACAAGCTACTTCTTGAAGGTGGGATGGAAATCAGTGAGATAGCCAATACTCAGGCAGTCAGAGAGAGGCAATGGTACCAGATAATGCAACCTAGGCTTTGACGTTAGGATTGACTAGACGAAAATGCAGAAGAAGCTTTTGAACAGGCAGAAAACTCCTTGAAAAGTAGAAGGTCAGCTTTGCCCCTAGATTGAAGTTGGAAAAGTCTGCAGTTATGGGGAAGAAGGAAAAAGGACCCTGCATGACAGTAGTGGTATGGGTGGCTCAGTGGCCTTTCACTAGATTTTTAATTACATTTTTTCTTTAACCTTTTAGAAATATTCCATCTTTTGGACAAAGACCAGAATGGCATTGTCCAGCTCTCGCTGGCAGAGGTAAATGGGATTAGGTTTGTGGTGCACTGCTTGCCAACAGCACTTTGAGACCCGTGGATGAAAAGGGATTGTATAAATCCGTCGTTCTGTTTCTATTCCATCCTTATCTTAATTGCAGAAGTCAAACCTGCACATTTTGGTGAGGATAGGATGAAAAAGGCTGGGACTAGGGCTTTTCTCTTCAGCACAGATATTTAAATTGCATGCACTTTAAGCAAAGGCTTTTAAAAATTGTATTTTATTTTTCCAAATAACATGTTAAGATTATTTTTTCTCTGAGGCAATTGGGGTTAAGTGACTTGCCCATGATCACACAGCTAAGAAGTGTTAAATGTCTTGGGACCAGATTTGAACGCAGGTCCTCCTGACTTCAGGGCTGGTGCTCTATGCACTGAGTCACCTAACTGCCCCAATAGTTTTCAACATTCGTTTTTTGTAAAACTTTGTTTTCTAAATTTTTCTTCCTCCCTCCTTTATCTCCCTCCCTCCCCAAGACAACAATGTGATGTAGATTAAATATATGCACTCTTTTAAAATATATTTCCATATTTGTCATGTTGTGCAAGAAAAATCAGACCAAAAGGGAAAAATCATAAGAAAGAAAAAAACAAACAAAAAGGTGAAAATACTATACTTCAATTCATATTTAGTCTCTATAGTTCTCTGTCTGGATGAGGATGGCACTTTCCATCTGAAGTCTATTGGAATTGCTTTTCAAAGAGCCAAGTCCGTTACAGTTGATCACATAATCTTATTGTTACTCTGTACAATGTTCTCCTAGTTCTGCTTACTTCACTCAGCATCAGTCCATGTAAGTCTATAAGTCAAATTCTAAGCCATATACGATGGCTAGGTGACTTGATGGATACAGTACCAGGTCTAGAGTCAGAAGATTCATTTCCCTGTGTTCAAATCTGGCCTCATATACTTGCTAGTCACTTAACTGGACAAGTCACTTAATCCTGTTTGCCTCAGTTTCCTCATCTCTTAAATGAACTGGAGAAGGAAATGGCAGATCACTACTCACCAAATCTATGAAAAAGAAAAAAATTATGATAAAAAAGAGACAGAGAATATTATGAAATACAAAATGATAATTTTGGTTACATTAAATTAAAAAAGTTTTGTGCAAATAAAATCAACATAACCAAAACTAAAAGCTGGTGAGCAATTTTTTCCATTAAATGTTTTTTGATAAAGGCCTCATTTCTAAAATATATAGAGAATTGAGTCAAATTTATAAGAATAGGAGTCATTCCCTAATTGATAAATGATCAAAGGCAGTTTTCAGATGAAGAAATTAAAGCTATCTATAGTCATATAAAAATTCTCTAAATCACTATTACTTAGAGATATACAAATTATAACAATTCTGAAATACCACATTAGAACTATCAAATTGACGACAGAAAAGGAAAATGATAAATGTTAGAGAAGATGTGGGAAAATTGGGACATTAATACATTGTTGGTGGAATTGTGAACTGATCCAACTCTTCTGGAGAGCAATTTAGAACTGTGCCTAAGGGTAATCAAACTGTACATACCCTTTGATCCAGCAATACCACTGAGTCTGTATTCCAAAGAGATCATAAAAAAGGGAAAGGATCTACATGTACAAAAATATTTATAGCTCATCTTTTTGTGGTGACAAAGAATTGGAAATCCAGGGAATGCCTATAAATTGAAAAATGACTGAACAACTCATGGCATATGAATGTAATGGGATGCTGTTATTCCATAAGAAATGATGAGTAGATAAATTTCAATTTCAGAAAAAACCTGGAAAGTCTTCCATGAATTGATGCTGAGTGAAGGGAGCAGAATCAGGATAATATTATACATAATAATAGTAATACTGTGTGATGATCAGCTGTGATTGACTTAGCTCTACTCAACAATGCAGCGATCCAATACAATTGCAAAAGATTCATGATGGAAAATGCTATCTACATCCAGAGAAAGAACCATGGAGTCTGAATGTAGATCCAAACATACTATTTTCATTTTTTTGTGACTTTTCCTTTCTGTTTCTTCTTTTACATGACTAATGTGGAAATGTTTCTGTGATTGTACATATATAATCTATATCAGATTGCTTCAGAAGAGGGGACAATGAGGAGGGAAAGAATTAGAACTCAAAATCTTATAAAATGAATGCTGAAAACCCTCTTTATATCTAAATGATAAAAATAAAATACCATTAGCAAAAGAAAAATAAGTAAGTGGTGGAACAAGGACCCAAGGGTGTAGTTCCCTAAAGATGCAAAATAAACAAATAAGATCATACAGAATATAATGAATATAATGTTCTGCATGGGGAAAAATGTTAAAATGTCAATCTAGGGAGCTGGTGTACATTTTCTTAGTGTGAAGTTATGGTAGAAGTGGTTGAATATATCGATTATTTCGATTTTACGGAAGAAAGCATTGTTCTTTTTTCAACAAGGCTTCCACTTGGAATAAATAGTTAATGTAGAGGCAGTGGGACCAGGCAACTGGGTTTATTGGTAATCAAAGTCAAAGGATCCAAGATAAATTACATCATCACCATTTGCTTCATTTTTTAAAATTTTTTTTGCTTTGGTAATAGGAATAATATCATCCACTTACTGATCTGAGTCCTAAAACTTCCTTTTTGAGAATGCCAAGAAAATTGATGGAGGGATAGCTTTGGGATTTTATTGACATCTTACATCATAATTTTAAAAGTATTTCAGAAGATCTCAGTTGGTACAGAGATATGGTGTGTCTAAGTCTCTCTCTTCTTTTTGGTGGATCTATGGCGTTAGCAATATTCCATTGAAGGAGCTGTTAGTTTCTTATCATTCACTGAACAATAAACCACACAGGTAGCGGATATATCAAAAACTCATGTCCATTTGTGGAAGGGAGAATATCTTTTAACAAAAAATCATGTCAGCTGCCTTTGAAGGAAGTGGTTTTATTCTTTAAAAAACAAAAACATCATTCAAAAACTTTTTGGTTTTGCACTGTAGTCACTACCTGAGAAAACTATCTCTGTAACAAAGTTAAGCAAAATCAGTGGTAAGGGAGACCACTTATGCAGCCTTCAGCTCCTCTAGCTCCTCATTTCTGTCCTGTGAAGAAACAGACATGCTTGATGAAGATTGCCATTGCAATTAGACCTCAGTTATCAATGAGTGTTTTTTTCATGGTGGGTTTTTTGGTGATACCTTCAATTCCTGTCTGTTTATACCAATCGCCTCTGTTTCTCTGAATTCCTCAGAGTTATCATTTCTTACAGCACAACATTATTCTATGAATAACACAGATAGAATGACATAGTTCAGTCTTTCTCCAACTGATGGGTACCCATTTTATATTCATTTTTTTTCCTACCTCAGAAGTATTACTATGAATATGGTAATATGGTATAAATGGTAATGGTCTAACCTTATTCTCTTTCTTTTATAGTGGCTATGTTGTGTGCTAGTCTGAGCCAACATCTTGGATACCCCGGAAGTTTCTTGTGTGGATGCTCCTTTCTACTCCCTTTCTCCATCTCACATCATTCAAATTTCACATTCAAGTCATCAAATTAATGCTTTTGTATTGTAGTAAATTTGCCCTGACCAACTATCCCAGAGCCAGTCTGTTGCACCTTCCTTGTGCCTTCCACCCCACTCCTTCCCAGCATTCCAAGGATTAACTTGGAGAGCTTTGAATGTTTTTTTTCTCTATTGCCATTTGCTTCAGCCCTCAGTAATTGTATTCTCCTCCACCACCCCAACCCACATCCCATTTCATTAAACCATTTAGTATCAATTAGCTTTTATTAAATGATATTTACTTTAAAGATATAGCAAGAATAGAACATTTCCCCCCAACATCTTGGGGTGCACTGATTTCTTTATTTTACCCCAATCTCTGGGGAAAGTAGAATTTTCTATATAATTCTGATCTCACTACTCATGTGCTTGTCCTTCTTATAATAAATAACTTTTAAAAAAGTTGTTCTATATCTGTGACCTCAAATTGTTTTACACAAGTGGGTCAGGAACCATACCTTTCCTCCTTCTCCTCTCCACCTCTCTTCTCTCATCCACCTTAAAACCAAACTGTTTGAAACCTAGATCAATGATTGCGTCAATGAAAAGAGAGATGCAAAGAAAAATACACAAAAAATGGTTCCTGCATTTTCTTAATGAAGTGCACCAAGATTTTCTAGTTTAGAGAAGAAATGTGTTTGAGAAATGAGATTTCAGTGCCGTGGAAAGATTGACAATATAGTTAGTTCCTTAGAAAAGTCTCTGGTTGGAGATACTGGAGGACTACCCATAGCTGATCAAATATGGCTTCCTTGCTCTAAGAGAAGGGAATTGATATTTTGATGCCTTAGAAGAAAGCAGTGGGCAATTAGGGGAAAATGGGTTTTTTTCTCTTTGCTTCTGACTTTTTGCCAGGAAAAGTGAAATAGTGAGTGTATCAGCACTTGCCAAGTCTGAAAGTAAATTCTCACTGAAGGGAATTCTTGCCTTATAAATAGCTAGGAGGGAAACCAATACAGATAATTTGTTATTTCAGCTAACACCTGAACACTAGGCTCTTAGTTGTAATGAGTAGACGATAGCCATATTTCCAAACTCCACTGAGGTGGAGGTCAATTCATTCTCTTGTCTGCAAGCTCTGAACATGAACATCAAAGTGGCCTCGGCTGATTATTTCTGGAGCTATAACATGGAGGGGTTAGAGAGTGGAATTTTGTGCTGGAAATTCTGTTTCCCAGGTCCATTCATATATAAGGTATCAAGGATGATATTAAGCAATGCAGCTGTTCACTCATCTCCAAAGCAACGGTTCACACCTTACTACTCTGGGACGACTTTCTTATGTTGAGTCAGCAGAGAGAAGAGATATTCATCATTCTCTCTTGTCAGTAGCTGACAGAGGTATCAATCATTATCAGGCCAGCCAATAAGGACAATGATCAATTACATTTGTCACCCACTAGCCTGATCATAGTTGACAGTGAACCTAGTCAGTCCCTATGGTGGAAAACAGAACGAGTTTTTCTTCCCTTATATTTTATCATGCTCATGACTATTTCTGGAGCACTGTTGGTACTAAAGCCCTGGATGGAGTCCTTTCCAATGCCCCAAACCCAGCACCCCTTTCCTGCAAGGCCTTTGCCCTTGAGACTTTTCAAAGATCTCATTGCGATGTTCAAACCAGTTCCAATTGTTCGGTGATGAAGAGAGCCATCTACACGCAGAAGCCTGTGGAAACTGAGAATGGACCACAACATAGCATTTCCACTCTTTCTGTTATTATTGCTTGCATTTTTATTTTCCTTCTCAGATTTTTTCTTTCTTTCTAGATCTGATTTTTCTTGTGCAGCAAGATAACTGTATAAATATGTATACATATATTAGATTTAACATATATTTTAACATATTTCACATGTATTGGATTACCTGCCATCTAGGGGAGAGGCTGGGGGGAAGAAGGGGAAAATTTGGAACAAAAGGTTTTGCAAGGGCTAATGATGAAAAAATTACCCATGAATGTTTTGTAAATAAAAAGCTATAAAAAAGGGAAAAAACAAACAAAGATTTCATTGCTATAATTTCCCACTTCTTGAGTTTTCCATTGGGTTCTTAGCTGTTTTCCCCCTGCATCCTTATTTTAGCCCCCTCCCATACCAGAATATAAACATAAACTTCTAAAGTTGGAAGGGACTTTTTTTAAAAAGCACCCTGTGATAAGGTAGTCCTAATAGATACTGTCCACCACCATTTACCCTAGAGGTGACTGTAATTTAATAGCATGGATCGCTAGAGGTGCTCCCTTTATTCTAGGAACATTAAAGAAAAATTTTTTTAGCTAAGCTTTTTATTTTTAAAACATATGCATAGATAATTTTTCAGTATTAACCTTTGCAATACTTTGTGTTCCAATCCCCCCCACTTTGCCCCCTTTCCCCTAGCTGGCAAGTAATCCAAGATATGCTAAACATGGTAAAAAAATACATTAAATCCAATATATGCATACATATTTATACAATTATCTTGCTACACAAGAAAAATCAAATCAAAAAGAAAAAATATTAGAAAAAAAATAAAATGCAGACAACAACAAAAAGAGTGAAAATGCTACCTTGTGATCACAGTTCCCACAGTGCCCACAGTTCTCTCTTTGGGTATAGATGGCAAGGAATATTTTTTAATATTGTCTTGTCTTTCACATATGAAGATCTTATATAAAACATAAAGTACCTCAAATAAGATGTGCCCTTTGAACTATCTCACTACTAATCAATATAAGGGATAGATTTATACTGATTCATCCCAAACTTGTCTAATGTAACACAACTTTAGCTGAAATACAGAAGACAGTCTGAGAGGGGCAGAAGAGTATACAGCGAAGAAGATGGCCTAAAGTAGAATGTCTGGTTTGCTTTATATGTCTATAAAAGGCTTTGAGAGGAAAGTGGTTTACTCTAAGAAGAGGCCTATAGAATATGGCCTTTCTCCCAAAGCAGAGTTGGTGGGTGGTGAAGAAAGGTGGATCTGGAGTTGAAGACTTGGGTCTTCTCTACCATTTACGATGGATATATGTATATCCCCAGGCAAGTCACATAATCCTATTCAGTTATCAGTTTCTTCCTTCTAAAATAGGAACAGTAATGCTTATAATGGAGAGCTGAGCATGGAGTACCAGAGCTGGAATTTGGAAGTCTCATCTTTCTGAGTTCAAAACTGGCCTCAGACACTTACTAGCCATGTGACCTTGGGCAAGATACTGAATCTTGTTTGCCTCAGTTTCCTCATCTGTAAAATGAGCTGGAGAAGGAAATGTTTCTCATTTCTCCAGTATCTTTGCCAAGAAAACGCTAAATGAAACAGTGAAGGAAATAATTGAAATAGCACAAAACCAACAACAAATGCTTATAATACTTTGTAATATTGTTATGGGGTAAAGTTTTTTTGTAAACTGGAAAGATCTCTGTAAATGTGATCTAATAATGATAACAATAACAATGCAGATAGGAAGTTTAGGGGATAGTTCATAGGACTGATAATATCTTAACCTAATCTAAGTAATGTAGGACTTTTGCCTAAAAGTAGGTCAGAGTCTCTAACCTCTGAATAGACACTCAATGTATATCACATATGTTATAGGCAACACAATGGATTAAGTTCTGGATTTTGAGGCAAGATGGACAATGCTTCAAAACCTGCCTCAGACACTTACTAGTTGTGTGACCCTGGACATATCACAACATCCTAGCCTCAGTCTCCTCATCAGTAAAATGATTTTAAAAATCATTTTTATTATTATGGATATTGATTATGGGATAATTTTTATTTTGTCCCCCATGGAAAATGTGTGACATGGAAGACCCACAGAAACTCCTGAACAAAGTCAAAACCACAAAACTCTTTGACAGCTAATTAAACTACCCTGTAAGGTATATTTTGGAATAATGGTCAATAAAAACTCCCCATTTACCTTAATCCTTCACCTTTTGAACAACTTTTAGCAGTTATCTTGGAAGGTTGAGACAGTTTACATCTTCTGGGCTCCCGAGGCACTGCTTTAGTTCTTCATCTTCATACCACTCCTTTGTGGAGGATCACCTCCTCCAAGAAAAGCACTGTTGGTGGAGGAAATCTCTTTGGGGACCCAAATAAATGCCTGGCTCTAGAACTTGGGAGCTCTCAAATTTAGGAATTCTTGAACTCAGGATCAGATATAAGCTAATTCCCAATGGTGTGAACAATCATTCTCAGGATTACTTTCTCAGAAAAGGAAACAGAAAATTGAAAGGAAGAAAATGTTTGTTTTATTTTTCAAATTCAGAATAAAATAGGTAAAATTTTCAAAAAGATTTAGAGATCTTGGGAAGCTCTTTGTTATGCTGTTTGAGCAAAGCAATAGCTTTGTAGTAGTGAAAAAGAAATATCCACTTTCACCTATCTACTTCCAATCCATCTCTATTAAATGCCACATATTTCTTCAGCAACTTGGCATTTTTGGTACCTAGGATTGTGGGGAAGAGAGAAATCTTTAACTTCTCCCCTTTTCCCCAAACCCCTTTTGCTCTTTGCAAGGGAGAAAAAGTGTGGCCAAAGAAAAGGGGAAAAGGGGTGAGCCAGAATGACCTATCCCCCCAACTTCCCAGGCTGAATGGGAGCGACATTGGAGAAGAAGTGTTTGGATGCGCCTGATATACTGTAGTAAAGAACTCTAAGGATTCTTTATCTTTCCCCAGCAGAGAGCCGAGCCATGGATTAGCTTGCTTCTCACATCCACCTGTCCCATCAGGGTTTATTCTAATTATGCGTAATCACAGAAGCATCTTTTCACAGGCCTAGGAAAATCAGGGAAAATCAGACAGACAACGGAGTCCACAGGCAGCAGGAGGTCCTTTCCTGGCCAATGTCTTGATAATATCCTGTGCCTGTGGCAGGGCTGACACCATTGTGTTTATTCATTATGTCTGGCAAGGAACCTTCCCTCCCTCTCACCTGGGGCAGTTTGGCTCCATTCCCTCCACTCATTCCTTCCTTTCCTTCCCCCTCTTTTCTCTCTTTTTTCTTTTTTTTTTTTTGCTACTGGCTTCTCTACTGAGCAAGGCAATAGTGCATGCATCCCCAGACACCTGCATAGAAAATAAAGCATTTATTTTCAAAGAGTTGTTGCTCTTGTCTTCACTGCACCTGGCCAGCCCTGACTTCATTTTACTCTTTTTCTCACTCCTATATATATCAAGCTCTGAGTGCTATCTAGCATCTCCTCCTCTCTAGAATGACCAGATTCCTCCTGTCCCTCATCTCCCTTAGACCTGCCTGCTTTCTGTTCCATAGCTACCACAGCAGTACAGACCCTCATACCAACTTGCTTGAACTATCTCTAACCTCCCACTTTGACTTTTGCCCTCACTAATCCATCCTTCATAATAATGACCCAATGTTCATATTATTCCATTGCTTTAAAAATTATCGATATTTGATAATTATCAAAAATTCTCGGTGTTCAATCTATATTTATTTCCATCCACAATATTGTGCCATTCCACCTTTGCAGCCATATTTCATTCAACTCCCTATCATGTACTCTATGCTTTAGTTAACTGGGCTACTTGTTACACCCTCCCTCCTCACCCATACCTATTCTGTATTGTCCTATTTCTGGGCACTGATGTACACTCTATTTCTGAAATGTTCCTCACTCCTCTCCGTTCCTGTTTAATTCAAATTCTCATATTGATTTTTGAAACAAAGCCTTATATTTAATCTTTAAACATCAGTTATGTACAAGGCACCATGCTTGGTGCTGGAGGTACAAAGACAAAAAGGAAACATTGAAAAGGAATTGAAATTAAGGGAAGGAGGAAAAAAACCTGCTTGAGTATATCTATTAAAATAACCACAGAGAATGGTTATTCAATGTAGGAAGAATAGCAGTTGGGACACCCTAAAATCATCAGAAGACAAAATCCAATGAAAGAATCAATAATGAGATCTGTGGCCTCAGGTGTATTGAAATACAAATCCAAAAAAGTATGAGTAACAAGAAAGATGAACCAGAAATTCAATTGCAAGGAGACAAATTTAACCACATGAGTATCACTGAGATTTGGAAGGATGAAACTGCAACACATGTACAATACACAATATGATATAATTTATTAAAAAAAAAAACAAGATAAGGAAAAAGTCAGGATTTGGTTATTTTGTTTATGTTAACAGAATGGCAGACCAGGAGAATAAAACCTTAATTCCTTGTCATCATGTAGCTTTTATTGGCTGCCCTTAGCTTCACTTATATGTATTTTAAGAAAAAAAATATCTTGCAATTGAGCTTTGTAGCAGCTCCAAAAAGCTCCTGTGGGTTTTGGAGACCTAGGGTCTCAATCAATGGTCAAAAGGAATTTCTCCAACTTTAAGTCAGACAGATGTCTAAGACCATAGACTTCAAATCAGCACCAGAAGCAAGCAATTAAAATGATAGATTTCATCTTTGCCTGGAAGACCATGATTGGTTTTTATTGACTGCTTGGCCTGGCCTGGTGACTCATAGCCTTAGCAGTTATGTAGTGAAAAGAATTCAGCCTGACTTTGCCAGAGAGTGATTTTCGAGGTTTTTAGGTATATAGGAGGGGGGGCGGTTTCAGTGAGTGCTGAGTAATTTGAAGTTAGGATAGCTTTTCTGGGGTTCCAATTATGAGGGTCAAAATTTGTAACATCAGTAAAATTCTATAACATATTTTTAAGGGAATGGTTAGAAAAAATGTAGAGAAAGAAATTGGTTGGTTGGTTGTTGTCCTTGGTTCTTGAAGAGAAGCAAAATGACAAATGTTGGAGTCAAGGTACAGGATGTCCCACTGTGGCTGATCAGACCAGTGTGAACTCAGAAAGCTCTATCACAGGTTGGACACAAATAGTCTATCTGAACATTTGTAATGGAGATCACTCTAAATTGCACAACTCATATTTCTTTTGAGCTAATGCAATTCTGCTTTGTTCAAACAGCACGACAAAGGCCTTCCAAGATCTCTAAATCTTTTTAAAATTTTTACTTATTTTATTCTGAACTTAATAAATAAAATAAGCATTTCCATAGCATAGTAGAATTATTGTTATTCAATTAATATAAACCAAATTATATTGAAGCTCTAGTACTCATACAGACTTGGGGAAATCAATTCACCTTTTTGGGGACTCAACTTCATGAAATGTAAAGTCAAAGAATTGAAAAAGACAATCCCTAAGGTCACTTTCAAATCTAGGTCCATTGGTTAAATGTGAATTGAATAGAATTAAACCAGGAAAGAAGAAATCACAAGGCAGACTCTGTAACAGATAAAAATGGCCAAAATTATTATTCCTTTCCTTCTTTTTCCTAAGCATCATTAGTCAAAATCCCCTGATCACCAACTCTGGACTCTGGAGTAGGCCATAAATGAATCAATTAGGAGCTCTACAGGGTCAAGAAGGACAATTATGTGATCTGACTACTTCCAAATCAAGGAATATCTATATTATTCAGGCTATTAAGAAGATCAAGCATTTCTTTAAAATTGGAGGAAGGTATCAATATGAAAATGAAGAATAAAGAATCTGAATGGACAGAGAATTCTAGCAATCATCAAAAAGTGTGTGAAAGAGGAGAAAAGGACTGAGAAACTGAGACTAATTAATAAAGATAAGGCTCTGGTGGAAAATGTAGGAGCCAGAGTTACTTAGGGGAAAGATGCTACTTGTTTTCCAAGGAACAACAATATGAACCTGCTTGTACTTTTAGGTAAAAGATCATCCAATAAGAGTGAAGATAATGGTTGGCCACTCCCTTTAGAAGGCACTGATACAGCTATTCAATTCAATTTTATACACATTTATTAAGCTCCTATTATGTGCCAGACATTGGAGTGATTAATGAAAGAGGTCTTCTGTTTTTGCTAGAGCTTCCCTGGCCTCCTTAAAGTCCCAACTAAAACCCCATCTCCTAAAAGAAGCCTTTCTCAATCCCTCTTAATACTGGTGCTATCCTTCAGTTGGTTATTTTTCAATTTATCTTGTACGTATCCTGTTAACATATAATTATAACATATAGTTAACATATAATTGTATATTGTTGACCACATTAGATTGTGAGCTTCTTGAGAGCTGAGACTGTATTTATGCCCTTCTTTGTATCCATGGAGTGCCTGGCACATAGTAAGTGGTTAATAAATGTTTATAAATTGACTCAGGTAGGATTTCTTAAGACCCTATCATGTAGTCTGAACTAGCTTTTCTAAGACCTTCCCCTATGTAGATCAGACTATTTTTTTTTCCTTAAGAGATATGGAACCCCTTCTTGAGGCTGAATTGGCTCAAGTTATTGGTGGTTTCCATTTCACCTGAGCACAAAAGGCTGTGAGGTTCTCCAGTTCCATCTTAGAGTTTTCTGACCTATGGACCAACAACAGCATGATGCATACCAGAGGAAGCTGTGCTTTGCTGAATCAACCTTCTGTCTTCACTTGATAACCTTGTTGAATATCCTTCCTCTGCCTTGGCTATTTCTACCTCCCAATGAGTGTTTCTAGTATGGGACCTCAGCTCCTAGGGCACAGCAGACCTTATTAGACCCAAACAGTGTAACAAAGAACCTCAACAAGATTTGTATATCTTTTAAAAATGTGTATTTATTGTATTCTGAACTTAAATAAAATAAACATTTCAATAACATAGTAGAAATAAAAAAAGATAACTGCATATGAAACTGCAAATCTATTGTGTACAACTTGCTATTTCTTTTAAATATATAATAACATTTTCAAGTAATTTTCTTTTTCTTTTTTCCCCTTCCTCTCACCTATCTGCTCCCATAGCTACTTTAAACATAAACATGTATAAATAAATGTATATGTAAAACAATTCTACACATATTTCTATTTATCACTTCTTTCTCTGGATGAAGATAACATCTTTCTTCATATGTCCTTAGTAGTTATTTTGGGTATTTTTAACAGTCAATACAACTTAGTCACTGAAAGTTATTCTTAAAACAATATTGTTTAAACAGTCTAGACCCTCTGACTCAGCAATATCACTACTAGATTTATTTCCCAAGATTAGGGAAAAAGGAAAAGAACCCATATGTTCTATAATGTTTATGGAAACTCTTTTGATGGTGGCAAAGAACTGGAAATTGCAGGGATGCTCATCAATTAGAGAATGGCTAAACAAATTGTGGTTTATGATTGTGGTGGAATATTACTGTGCTATAAATAATTATGAGCCTGATGATCTTAGAAAAGCATGGATAGACTTGCATGAAATAATGAAGAACAAAAGAGCAGAACCAAGAAAGCATTGTATATGATATTACAAATCTGAAGACTGCTATCCCATTTCTAGCAATTAACACTGGCACAAATATCACTTCAAAAAGGAAATTGAAAACACTGCCATATATTATAAATATTCTTGGTCAAGAATCATCACAGGTGATATTTGTGTCACTGTTTCTCCCTAAAAGAAGAGGTTCAGAAAAGAAAGTTCAATTTGAGTGCGGCTGGGCAATTCTATTGTACTTATCTATCTACTCACTATTCTGCTCTTTACAGCAATTCTTCTAAAACTTTTCAAATTTCTCATAGCTCCCCCTTCAACTCTTTTAGCAAAGGACTTAGCCTCATATTTTACAAAAAAAAGTAAAAATTTAAAAATCAAGGACTTTGCCATGAACTTTTTTCTCTTCCCTTTTTTTCATCTTCTATTACTTAGAGGCTTCTGTCACTTTCTTTTCCTTAATCCCATCTCACTTGATGAAGCAGCCTTTCTCCTTATCAAGGCTAACCTTGTAATTTATTCAAGTGATCTCATTCCATTGCCTCTCCACCAACACATTGCCCTCTCTTTTATTTATTTCCAAGCTCTTTCGGTCTACTGATTCTTTTCCTACTGCTTATAAATATGCCCCTGACTTTTGCAACATGGCTAATATGGAAATGTATTTTGTGTGATGGCAAATTGCTTGCTTTCTCAAGGAGTGCGGAGGAGAAGGAAGGAGGGAGAAAATTTGGAACTTTATTTTTTTTTTAAAGAATGTTACAATTGTTTTTATATGTAATTAGGAAAAAAAAGAAAACATAAAAATTTTTATTTAAAAAATTGAACATGTTCCTATCCAACTCCTTTCTTGACCCTTTTATCTTTGCTAACTGTTGTCCAATAATTCTTCTACTCTTTGGAGCTAAACTCCTGGTAAAGAGCAAGAAGAAATATCTCAACTTTATTCTCACTTTCTTCTTGACCTTTTACAGTCTTTCTGACTTTGAATTTCACCAAAATTCCTCTCTCCAAAGTAACTGATGATCTCTTAGTTGCTAAATCCAACGGACTTTTCTCAATCTTTATTCTCTTTGATTCCCCTGCAGCTTTTGAGACTATTTAATCACTCTCTTCCTTGATACTCTCTGTTCTCTGGGGTTTTGGGACAACCCCTCCCCTTTTGGTTCTCCTCCTATTTATTTGGTCATTTCTTTGTCTCCTTTGCTGGATTCTCCTCCAGATCATGCCCTCTAACCATAGGGTTTTCTTTGGGTTTTATCCTTGCCCCTCTTCACTTTTCCCTCTAAACTACTTCCCTTGGTGATCTCCTCAGGTACCATGGATTTAATTACTATTTCTATGCTGAGGATTCTGAAATCTTCCTATCCTCCCCAAACTATCTGCTGGCCTCTAATTTCATATCTCCAGCTACCTTTTAAGATATTTCAAACTGTATGTTAACTAGACATCTTAGATTCAATATGTCCAAAAACATCTTACTCCCTAAAGCATCCCTCCCTTCCTGCTTTCCCTATTATTATAGAGGGCAATCCCATCCTCCACTTCCTTTTAGGCTAAGAATCAGCCTGGATTCCTCACTATCTCTTATCCCCTTCCCAGTATCCACTAAGTGTCAATTTCATCTCTGGAATATTTCCCAAATTTTCTTCCTTTTCTCCTCGTCCACTTCCACCATGTCTACCATCACCACTCCAGTGCAGTCCCTCATCACCCCACACTTTTATTAATGCAAAGCCTATTGGTGTATCTGCCTGCTTCAAGTCATGCTCCACTCTCATTCATCCTCCATTCAGCCACTAAAATGATTTTTCCTAAAAGACAAGTCCAATTATTGATCACTTATTTAATAAAATCCAGTGGCTTTCTATTGCTTCTATGACCAAATACAAAATGTTCTGTTTGACATTCAAAATCCTTCACAAATTATCCCTTTCCTACCTTTGCAATCTTCTGTCTTAGTCTTCGACATACACTCTTCAATTCAGTGACTCTGATCTATTGGTAGTTCACTGAATATGACACTGTCAAGCCTAGAATGCTCTCCCTCCTCTGCTCCAAACAGCAATTTGGCTTCTTCCTTGGCTTTTTTAAGTCCCAACTAAAATCCCTCCTTCTACAGGAAACCTTCCCCAACCCTTCTTAATTCCAGTGTCTTCCTTGTTTTAAGAATCTTCTATCTCTTTCTTTCTTTCTCTTTCTTTCTTTCTTTCTTTCTTTCTTTCTTTCTTTCTTTCTTTCTTTCTTTCTTTCTTTCTTTCTTTCTTTCTTTCTTTCTTTCTTTCTTTCTTTCTTTCTTTCTTTCTTTCTTTCTTTCTTTCTTTCTTTCTTCCTTCCTTCCTTCCTTCCTTCCTTCCTTCCTTCCTTTTCTTCTTCTTCTTCTTCTTCTTCTTCTTCTTCTTCTTCTTCTTCTTCTTCTTCTTCTTCTTCTTCTTCTTCTTCTTCTTCTTCTTCTTCTTCTTCTTCTTCTTCTTCTTCTTCTTCCTTCCTTTCTTTCTTTCTTTTTCCTCTTCCTCCTCCTCCTCTTCCTTTTCCTCCTCTTCCTCCTTCTTCTTCTCCTCCTCCTCCTTCCTCTCCACACTCTCTCTCCCCCCCACCCTACTTTGTGTGTGCATCACCAGCACTTTGTACTGAATCTGGTATATAATAGGTACTTACCATATGTTGATTGATTGTTGCTGGAAAGTGGTTTGCTTTCTGGCTACAAGGGTGAAATGAAATTGTCTACTCTACTTTCCTCTTCTCCCCCCTCCCAGAAGAAATGGGACAGTTCCTCAAAAGCCATTAATAAGGCAAGGATTCAGTATCTCTCTAAGGTGGAGCACTAAGGGTGGAATATCCTCACTTCTTAATTAGGAATACTAGGTCATATTCCTTCTTGGTATTGCTGGTTTAGAAAACTGTCAAGAAAGTAGATTTGGGGTTTCTGGATCACAACTTAAAACAGAGGAAAGAATTAAAGAATCCTAGAATTTGAAGGAACTTTTTAGGGGGTCACATGTTTTACCTACACCTGAAAAAGGCCTCCCTATACAAAAAGTCTGATGTCCAACATTTACTTAAGAGACTCAGATGAGGTGAACTTACTAGCCCTTGAAGGAGCCCATTTTAGTTTTGAAAAGCTTCAACTGTTAAAAAGTTTCCTCTGTCACTAGGTTTAAATTTGTGCCTCTCCAAAGCTTGGGCGATTGCTCCCAGTCTTGTCCTCTTTGGCAAGAATTGGCTTCTCACCAAGGATGAAGTGTACCTTACAAGAGATGATAAAAATGTATTTGTCTGGAATTTTGCAAATCTAATCAAAGGGATTTAAAAGTGAAGAAGGAAGCAGAAAATTGCTGATATAAATCTGCCAAGCCGGAGGCCCTAAAGAGCAGCTAGGAAGGAAGAAGAACTATACTAGACATGCCCAGAAATTCATAAGAGAGAAAATCTGAAAAAAGTGCCAGCCATAAACCTATGCCTCAGATATCTACATATAAATGTACAAAGTGGATTCAGGTATAGCTATAGATATAGACTCAGCTTCAAATAAAAATACAGATCATCAACAGCTGATTGCACCAGGCAATGAATATTTTCATGAATTTCTGTGCAAAAACAATCAATTTAGGGGACATGGACTGCAATTTATATTAGTGGAGGAGGTATCTATAGTGATAAAATTCCTTCCCCCATTCCTATACAGGACCTGATGTCATCTAGTTCATCTCCCTCATCTATAAAAGATGGGGAAACCAAGGTCCAAACAGGCAAAGTGATTGCTCTAAGGTTTTAAAATACAATATATCTAAAATATGTCCCTATGTAGAAGATATATGTCTCTATAGATATATTTTGCCACATATATTTCAGACTATGCTAAAGATTTTGAAAAACTCATTTAACTTTTTAGATTTGATGCAAAGAGGTAAATAATCACAGAATAATTATTTTTCTGTGCTGTTGTATCTTCTACTGCTTCACAATCAGGAAATATCTATCCCTCGCTTTGTGGGATCCAGGGAATAAAACAGTCTAACTTAAAAAGAATAAATTTTTAGTTGCTGCCAAGTTTGAGAGGATAGTGAACAGATCTGTAAAATCTTTAAATTGTAAAAAATCTGTAAAAGTAAAAAGAAGATAACCTCTCAAATGAATTTAGATTTACAAAGTTTTAAAGGCACACATTACATAAAGTAGGTGGTTATTGCATGCTCAGAATACAATGGAAAAAATAGAAGCATATCAATGAAATATTAGTCTAAAATTCAGTACCTACAAAAATTTAGTGGGGAAGGTTTTAGTTTCACAGGTCAGCAGGTGACATATGGTCCCCAAAAGCCCAAATTAAAGTCCTTGATTTTGACACTGGTCTCCTTGTGCAGGAAAGAAGGAGAAGTTGGAAGGCACACTCAAGCCATAGCCCCTGCAGAGCGTCTTTTATGTGAAATGTTCCTGGGCTACTATTTGGAAATGTTTCTCCAGAGTTGGAAAGCAATCCAGGTGCATGGCTACATGGAGGTATAGCTTGCCCCGTGGTCCTACCTGTATTCTTGAAACATTTACTAATTAATTTTCTGAATTACACAACAGCACACTTCCTAATTACATGGGGGATGCACTAGCCACGTTATAGTGCCTTTATCTACTGAAGGAATGCTTCTAGGAGATGATCTCTTAGCAAAAACAAAACAAAACAAAACAAGACCAAAAAAACCCCCTGGAAAGAAAGACAAGCTCAAGGCATAATTGACAAGGGCTTTGTCTCAATGAGCACAAGCTGCCCACTGACCCAGGAAGCCCATCACTAGCTCTGAGCTGTTACTGGGAAAAGGCTTTAATGGAAATCTTGCCAACTGTGTAAACAGCAAGACAGAAATGTAAATAATGACATGCAGAAATGATGCAAATATAATTACAGCTTGATATTAAGGGAAAGGAGACAGGCTTGGGACTAGCTAAAGTCTGCAATTGCTTTTTATAATGATAAGAGGGTTTATGATGATTAGAAGGGAAAGAATATAGGTTGCTTGTCCCTGCCCTGTTGATGTCCCTTTTGCTTCTGGGACTGGTCCTAATTGGGGCAGCACATTTAGATGGATTTCATATGATGTTTTATTATTTAGGTTCTGAGTGATGAGAAAGGGCTTGTCCTTTGTTCTCAAAGAGGAAGAAAAATGACATCACTATGTTAGAGTCAAATTAGAGTGTGTCTGACTGGCTCAGATCAAGATGAGCTCCAAAGACTCTAGCACAGGTTTGAGCACAAATAGTCCATGTGAACATTTGAGGTGCATTCTCTGAACTTGTGCATCTTGTGTTTCTTTCAAGCTAATACAATTCTTTGCTCACAGAGCACAGTACTTTCTCTGATCTAATGCATGATGGGCAGTCCTGTGCTAGTGTCTCCCATGTCATACAATCAATTCAGAAGTTCTCCAGAGACACCTTGAGAGAGTCCTTGGATCACTTATTCTGGCCACCACGTGAGCATTTGCTTTATTTGAGTTCTCCGTAAAATAGTCTTTCAGGCAAACATACCTTTGGCATTCAAACAAAGTGGTAAGTCCATTGCATTTGCACTCTCTGCAGTAGAGTTTGAATGTTTGGCAGTTTAGTTCAAGAAAGGACCTTACAGTCTGGTGTCTTATCTTGTCAGGTAATTTTCAGAATCTTCCTGAGACAATTCAGATTGAAGTGATTCAGTTTCCTGGGATAGTGCTGTGTATAGTGTCCAGGCTGAAATCAGCACGATGGCTCTGTCGACCTTTATTTTGGTAGTCAGTCTAGTACCTCTTTGGACCCACTATTTCTTTCAGAACCTCCCAAACACTGAGCTAGCTCTGGCTCAATGCATCTGTCAAGCCCAACGTGTACATCTCTGCAAAGTATATTGCCAAGATAAGTGAACATATTCACAGTATTCAAAACTTCTCGATTTTCTATAATCAATGGTTTCACAAATGGCTGGTGTGGTGCTGGCTGGTGGAGGACCTGTATTTTCTTGGTATTAATTGTTAGCACAAAATTAGCACAAGCAGCTGGGAGGAGATTCATACTTTGTAGCATCTCAGCTTCAGAGGCTTCATTGAGTACACAATCATCTGTGAACAAAACATCATGCACCAATTCTCTGTCCATTTTGGTCTTGGCTTATCGCCTTTTCAAATTAAATAATTTACCATCAGTGCATTAGCTGACTTTCATGCTGTGTTTGTCTCATTGAAGGGGTCTGACAACATGGCTGAAAACATCATGCTAACGGGAGCAAGCACACAGCCTTATTTTACTTCTGGGTGACTGGGAAAGCAGGAGTACATTGTCCATTAAGCAGAGCCCAGTCAAGCATTCCATCATGAAATTGATGTAAAATGGTGGTGAAATTTTCTGGATAACCAAATTTTGATTTTTTTCCATAAGTCTTCATGACTTACAACATCAAAGGCCTTGGTCAGATCAATAAACATTGTGTGCAAACTTCTATTCTGCTCCTGGCATTTCTCCTGGAGTTGTCAGATAACAAACACCATTCCTCAACCCTCTCTGAAGCCATAGTGGATCTCAGGTTTGATGGCCATCTTCTAGGTGAAGGAACAGCTTATTAAGGAGGACTCTGGCAAGAGAGTTCACTAAGAAGGCTTGAGACGGAGTGGATGACTTTGTCTAACCAAGATTTATAAGATTACAGCACCTCTTTCAGCTGACCTTCCTAGCTGAGGAACAAATTGTTCTCATCTGCTTATTCCACCGGGGAAGTCTTCACATGCTTTGGCTAGATACCCCCTTAACTCACCGAAAGTTTACCTTCAACCTAGTTTAGCTTGTCACTAAAATGGTTTACTAGGATGTGGCCATTGTGCATGCTACAGCTTCTTGGAGCCGCAGGTGAGAGTTAGTGGATCAGGTAGACACCAAAGGTGGAAAGCAGCCTTGTAAAGAGCTCGGCAGCCCTCACTCCTGAGATACAGTGTTACTCCCTAGTTGAAACTCCAGCTAAAAAGAGGTTCTGAATTATATTAGGTGACTTTGCAAGAGATTTACAAGTTGGGGGTCCGTTGCTCATACAAAAACTGGCTAAAATTTTCCAGACTATATGGCAAGAGGAGGTTATGGCCTTGGGTGAAAAAGAAAATATTCAGGGAAAAGCAAGAATTTGGTGAATGATTGGACTTGGAATCTTCCATGAATGGATCCATTCCAAAAATCAGAACCCTGTTAATAAAATAGTAATAGATCAATTATATAATGCTTTAGAGCTTACAAACTATTTTCTTTCTAATAACGTAAGGAAGCAGCATGGAGAATATTAGCAAAGCACCGTGAAGAAGATAAGTAAATTCAAAGTCAAAGAACAAGTGCCACTTATTTCCTGGTTAAGTCGGTTAACCTCCATTCTGGTTCAGGATAGTAGTGGGGTTAGAGAGGCTTTCATTACCACTACCACTGTCACCTCCAACACACACAAGCACACACACACACACACACACACAGACACACACACACACAGACACACACACACACACACACAGGCACACACACACACACACACACACACACACACACTTCCATGCCATCAACCAGGGTTGTAATGAACCAAGATCAGGAACTGACTCAGAGCAATTTAAGTTTATTTTTCTAATATTAACTCACAACCTCCCACCAATGTGCTTTCCCTTAAAATTAGCCAGTATTCTATTCTATAGCAAAAATATCTATTCAAATAACATAGGGAAAATAATAAAATCAAAACATTTCCTCCCAGCATCATGGGTGAGCTTTCTAACAAATAGACACAGAATATATTGGGGGAGGAGAAAGAGACATACCCTTAAAGAATAAAGGTAGTATGGGGCAGCTAGGTAGTACAGTGGATAGAGCACAAGCCCTGAAGTCAGGAGGAGCCTAAGTTCAAATCTGGTCTCATACACTTAACACGTCCTAGCTGTGTGACTCTGGGCAAGTCACTTAACCCCAATTGTCTCAGGAAAAAAATGAATTAATGGTAGTGAGACACACATGTAGGGTACACAAGCAATCAAGACAACTCATAACTCCAGAACTACAGTATTTTTCTTTCTGAGCATCTTCACAATGTTTGCTATGGGCAGGGCAGTAGTGTAAGTAATGGATAAAATTGCTCTGCTGCTCAGGTTGACCTGCTTTTCCTGGATACAGAGGCTTGGCTAGAAAGGACAAGCAGAGCTCTGTCAAGAAGGCCATTGGTCTACTGGGATGAATTCTTACCAGATTTAGATATTGCTGGATTGGTCCAGACAGGCTGCTTGGTTGCTAGGCAACCACTACCAAGTTGAGCCAAGGAAGCTGCTTAGCCTTTGGGTTCTCCTCTAGAGATGGCTTTTCTGCTGGATGGAGTGATCTACTGGCACCCTTGGGCTATCTCTTTGATGGGCAGCTGCAATCTTTTCAATCTTCAGCCATTAGCTTGGCTGGGTAGAATCGCATTTTTCATCTGGAGTGCTACAGTGATCTTTTACCTAGGTTAATGACCCTTAACTTAGGGTCTGCAGTAACTTTTCCTGTTGATTCCCTCAGTCTTAGCTCAGATGCAATTTGTTGCCTTCAGGCAAGAGATGGGAGAGGTTCTGCCTCTTCTACTTAAGATCCCTCTTGACTCAAAAGCATTTTCTCTCAGGATGAGAGAATTTGCCTTAAGATGATTAATTTCAATCCAGTAAACTCTATTTCCTAAATTCCTTTAGGCATCTTATGTGGATGAATTGTTAGGGACAAAATTATGAATACAGCCTCTGACTTGGAGGCAAGTTCACCATCTCATTGACTTCCTCATATGTGTTTAAACAGTTCAAGCCTTAGAGCTTTCTCAGGTTGAGGGATGTCTATTTTATTTCTGGAAGTATTTATCTTTACATTTCAATGTCTCTGTTTTTGTAGATTTTTTGAAGATCTGCAGAATACCTGCACACACATATATGCACATATTATATGCATATATATATATGTATATATATATATATATATGTATTTGCTGTACATGATTTAGCCATGAGTGTGGAACTGAGTTAAAGGCATTGTCATAATCAATAAAAATGTTATCAAAGAGGTTATGCTATATTATTTTCTCTTTAAGTCTCTGGGACTTTTTGATACGCTTTTTTTTTTTTTTTGCACCTAAGTGAATGTGTGTATAGACATTTTGAGCAGTACAAGCTGTGAATGCTTTGTATAAAGTAAAAAACAACAACATGTGATTGACCTACATCTGGAGGGCTCAGTGGTAGTCTCATCTTCTGGTAATAAGTATGTGATACCTTCTGTAAGAAAGATGGGATCAAGTTGCAGCAGAGAGGAAACTGGTAAAGTATGTTGCTAGTAATTCATGTCTCTGTGAAGCATCTGAACCAATAGTTATGGATCTTATCCAGAAATGCTGCTTTATAGTTTTGCAGAAAAGCTAGAGTTGGCTACTTCTTTTTACTTATGTAGTTTTTACATCATTGATCATATTAATGGCACGCACGTTTTCTATTTTGTGGCTTATAAAACTTGTGCTTTTACTGTATTAGACTTTATTTGATGAGGTAGATTACCAGAAATTTTCTAAACCCTTCTTCTTTAGGCATTTTCTCTCTCATTTTGAATTTCTAGGCTTTCCAAACTTATATGTCATAGGGATTTGGTTTTTTGTTTTGTTTTTTTGTATAGCTTTGATTCCCTTTGTTGTCTTAACCTTTCAGCTTTTTTATTTTAAATCATTAATTAAGGGCATCAGAACTTTGTTATATTTTTCTTTGCTAGATTCCAAATTCTATTTTTTTTATTCCTTTGTTGGTTAATGTATGTCTAAGTTTTGTATTGTGTATTTGTTGTTCAGTCATGTCTGAGTCTTCATGACCCCATGAATGATAGCGTATCAGGCCCTTCTATTTTTTACTATCTCTCAAAGTCTGTTGAAGTTCAAGTTGTTGTTTCCATGACACTATATATCCATCCTGAACTCTGCTGTTCGCTTTTTCTTTTGTCTTCAATCTTACCCAACATCAGGGTCTTTTCTAATGAAAAACTGATATGACCTTCCGTTATTTTTTTGCAGGTCTTCAAAAAAAATTTTCAAGACACTTATATAACTGCAGTATTTAATGCCTGTCCATAGGAATATTCCTAGATTTTTTCATCCCTCTCCACCTCCACCCTTATTGTGGCAACAGCTGAAGTACCTGCTATTGTGCACAGGTCTTGAAATCTTTTTACATTTTCTGTCAATATTGCATGTGAATGTTTGTTCATGAAGTTTGTCACAGATGCCAGCCTTATAAACCACTCTGACTTGGTATAATTAGTCTATTGAGTGGATTTATTCTATTTAACTCAGAAAAAGGGAATTTTGAAATTCCATTTAAAATATACCCATCTCTGTCCAACATCATTATTTTTGCCATCTGTTTCATCAATCGGTAGTAACTCTGGGATTTGTGTTAAGGGAAGATTTTTTTTGATGTCATTAGGTACTCCAGATTTTCCCTCTTCAGATTTAAGTAATTCCTCAGTTTCTGTTCTAATTTCATGTAACCTGGGTTTAAAAATGAAGTTAGGAGGGGCAGCTAGGTAGCACAGGATAGAATACCAGCCCTGGAATCAGGAAGCCCTGAATTCAAATGTGACATCAGTTACTTTCTAGCTGTGGGACCTTGGACAAGTCACTATTGTCTTCCAAAATGAACACACAAACAAAACCAAAACAAGTAAACAAAAAATGAAGTTAGAAATAGGGACTAGACCTGTGGTTCATTGGCATAGGGAACACAAAGATGAAGAATTTGAGATATTCTCCCAAGATAAATCAGCATCTTTTCAACTTGAGTCTTAGAGAGAAATCTAAGGAATTAAGTTTATTTGCCCAAGTCAAATTGCCCCTAAAGCAGAACTTGAACCCAAGTCTTTCTGACTTCAAAAATAGATCTCCATTCACTCTACTGTGTTGTTTCCACAGAGGAAGCCACACCCAACCAAGGCATGGAAAAGATTGACAGCTTTCTTAATTCTATAGGTGGTGGAATATAGTTGCTTTTACTAGGTGGAGGGAGCAATTGGATGAATTCTGATAATTTTGTCAGTGTCAGATAATGAAATCCCATGCTCTAATCAGGACTGATAATATTATTTAAATTTGCCCTGCTCTGTTCTGTAGCAAGTTGCAGGGTAACTTGGAGTTAAAAATTTAAAGAAAGGAAAGAAATATGAAATTCTTGCCTATAACTTGTAAGATCGATTTTCAGTTTTGTTATAATGTAGAACTGACACATAATAAAAAGCATTCATAGCTTCAGTCCATTTGATTTATGCTCATGGGCTTGCCTGCCTTAGTGGTCAACACTATCTGTTTTGCAGCATTTCAAACAGGTAAGGGTGGTTATGTTGCTGATTTATTATGATATATCTTGCTCCTCACAAAATCTATTTTTCACTCAGTTGTGAACATGATTTTTCCAAAGTAAAGATCTGACACTCCGCTCAATAAACACCAGTGGCTCCCTATCACCTAGAGGATTAAATATAAACTCCTTTCGTGTACCTTTTCTGCCTTTTCGGTCTTCTTACACTTTCTTGTATTCCACATGACCAAACTTGCCTATTTGAAGTTTCTTGAACAGAACACTTCATTTCTATTTTCATTGATAATTGGAGGTGGGTAGTGATTAGCAAAGGTTTCCTGTAGAAGAAAGTGGTTAATATAATGAAGGAGTGCATTGTAAACTGAATAAATGGCGAAAGGAATGAGGGAAAGAGATTGAACCCCATGTATGAGGAACAGAGAAAAGATTATTTGATTGATATATATATATAGCAGAGGAAAGGGATTTCTAATGATCCTGAAGACATAGATTGTAATGGGTTTTATAAGTTAAGTTGAATAGTCTAATTTGGTTCTAGAGGCAACAGGGAACCACTGGGATTTACTGAATAAGGGTATGATATGATCTGTACTTAAAGAAAATCATCTTGGTAGCTTTGTGAAAAATGGATTAGAGTAGGAGACTTGAGCCCAGAAGCTAATTAGGAAGCCATCACACTAATCTGGGTAAGAGGTGAGGAGCATCTGAAGTAAGGTATTGACTATATGAGAAGAGGAAAGACATTCCATGCTATTCAAGTTGGGAAGATTGAAATGGTAAGATTTAGCAATTTAAGGGAGACTGAAGAGTGGAAGATAAGGCTGCTAGGAACTTGGGAGATGGAAAGAATGGAGGTATCTTCAACAAAAATAGGGGACTGATCTATAGCCTCAAAAGAGTTTAACCTATCAGTCCACATAGTAAAAACCCAAATAGATGAAGAAGTTGGATGAGCAACCCACTAACTTATTTCATCAATACATATATCTGATGGATAGCAAGATGGTGCAGTGGAGAGAGCTCTGGACGAGGAATTAGGAAGGTTCATCATGAGCTCAAATCCACCCTCAGATATTTATTATCTGTGTGTGTGTGTGTGTGTGTGTGTGTGTGTGTGTGTGTGTATGTGTGTGTGTGTGTATGTGACCATAAGCAAGTCACTTAACCCTGTTTGCCTCAGTTTCCTCATTTGTAAAATGATCTGGAGAAGGAAATGGCCAACCATTTCAGTATCTGCCAAGAAAACCCCAAATGAGGTCATGAAGAGTGGAACATGACTGAAAAATGACTGAACAACAAAAACTACAAACATATTTCTGAGTTGCTGATGGATGGTGAATTGGACCCAGAATTGAAAAGGAGAGTAGCTGGGTGACATTTGAAAAATTATGCACTGGTTTTGATGATCCTAAACTGTTCTTCAAGATAAAACCTATCTTTCAAACCATGATCATAATGATGACAGCAATTAATCTAAACAATCAAGTGAAATAATAACTTGGAATTGTTAAAATATCTTTTCTCTTGTTTCATGTCATTTTTTCTTCATAGTAATTCTGCAAAGTACGTGGGAGCAGAGTAAATGATTCCTATTTCATAGGTAGCACAGAGATGTCAAATGGCTTGTGATTTTTATTGTTTTTCTTGGTAACTATCTATGAATGCTTATGGTTTCCTAAACATTGACCCATTCCTGTATTTCTGGTCTGGATCCAACTTGGTCATAGTTACATAATCCGCTTATCTTTGTTCTTAATATAGAAAAATAGGATGGCATGGTATGTCATTTTATCCTTGGTCAGGATCTAGTCCAAAAACACCAGCTGTGTCTCTTAAGACCAGATCTGTCATCCAGAAATGTGTCAAATTCCCGCCTGGGTATGTGTGGGAGCAGCTTCTTGGTAGGGCTGGTGTGCCACTGTAAAGCCTTCTGTACCTAGCAGGTGATGAATCCCTCCTTGAAGAAGGCCTTTGCCTTCCTCTTGAACAATTAAGTCCCAAGTGTGTGTGATATATATTTTTTTAATGGGCAAATGAATGAGCTTTTGAGCTTTTCTATGCACATTATCGTTCTGCCCTTCAGATCCTTGAGCATTCTCTCTGCCCTGCTATATACTCTACAGGTTCACCTTCTTAACCTTCTTAAATGTCACTTTTTTTTCTATGACTAGCTTATAGCATTTTTTTGAGGGAGTGATGCAATTGGGGTTAAGTGACATAGCTATTAAGAGACTGAGGTCAGATTTGAACTCAGGTCCTCTATCCACTAGGCAACCTACCTGCCCCTCTCATATCATTGCCATCCTGGGCTCCTTCCTACCTTCTATCATGAATCATTCCTTCCCCTCCCCATAATACCCAAGTCTCTCTCTAAGTTCTCATCCAAAAACCATTATCTCTTCTTAGAACATCAGCATAGAATGAGAGAGGCAGAAAGATAGTGATGGAGGTTTTGGGTTCTGACATAGCTCCTGCATTTGTTCTTTTAGAGTAAATGGCATAAGCCAAAAGATGCCTCTGGAACGAATCAGAAGGTAAGCCAAAGATGAAAGGGGAACAAGACCCTTAAAGATGTCCTATGCACCTCCACACAGCTGCTACCTTCTGTATTATTGCTGCAGTATCTTGCTGTGCCCCTAAAGGCAACATAAAACTAATAGGCTTGTCATCTGGGGAGATAACATTAGCATGTGGCCATTACCATTTTACTAAATAAGTCATTTTAAATTAATTATATTGCACTCTAGAATGAATTAGCTTGGGTTGACTTTTTAGTTCTTGCTAATTATCATGTTGGTAGGATTCATTAGCTTTAGATAAACCAGGATGTTTTTGTCTGTGATGGCACATAGTCTTCATGGGGCACCTTCTGTGAGTGTCCCTGCAGGAGGGAATTGAGTGGATTTGTGAAAGTGCTCAATAGGATACTAAGATATAGAATTGGAAAGCAGAGCTGTAACTAGGGTTCATTATCTTGGGCTTCGCTCCAGGGGCTGACATGGCAGGGAGGCGATTCTTTTTTTCTCCCCTCAAGATGTGTTTCATATCCACCGTGGTACAGATTATTTTTAGGAAATATTTTTATTGGCTGAGGAAACAATTATGTCCCGTGATTCATCTTCTTTTATAAAATAGTCTGTAGAACAGAGAGAAAAAACTGGAGGCGGGAGGAAGGAGTAGGGATATCCAGAACTAATTCAGAAAGAACTGGCAACCCAGAGGCAACTGGTGCCATGTGACTCCCAAGCCTTCCAGTGACTATATGACCTGTTGGATCCATTCTTTCCTGCTTTTAGGGGAAGGACTGTTGGAAAGAGAATGACCTTGTGAGATTTACAGGGATGGAGGAGCCAAAAGGTCTAGTGATAGGACAGCAAGAACTACTGTGGCTGCAACAGTCAAGCTGAGTGAATTATCAGTGAAGCCCCAAGGAGTACCAGCCTTGCACTGACCCAGAAACAAAGACAATATCCTGCAAGAGAGGAAGTGATTCCATCCATTAGTTTTGCCCCATTTGTCGGGGCAAATGCTTTATAGTAACTGCTTTAAGTTAGAGTCTATTGTCCCTGGGCACTGAAATGTTAGTGTATACTCTGGTCTAGGGGAATGTGTGCACATCTGTTCATGCTATATCTTTTCAGTCAATCTCTCTTTATAAAAGCTAATTGAAATTAATTGGCAAATGATATTCATGCAGTAATCACTGGTAATTGATATTGGGGGAGAACACATTGGAATTGCTAGAGCTAGTAGCATTGGAAAGATACCCTACGGCCCTCTAGGAATACCCCCTACAAATCCTAATGGGAAAATGTAGCTATCTCTGAGAATTCTATCTGCCACAATGTGTGTAGTTGGGAGAATACACTGTACCCACGTATATGTTGTGTGGGGGATAGCAAATAAATCAGCTTAGCTAGAATATCAAATATGTAAAGGAGAAGAATGTGAAAAAAACCTTGGAAAGAGAAATGGTGACAGAATGTGAAGAGCTTTAAAAGCCAAACTGGTATTAAAATCTATTTAATTTAAAAGCAATAGGGAACAATGACAGTTCCTGAGAAAGTGAATGACATGTTCTTCAGGAAGATTTGTCTATAAGGTATAAGGTGATGAATTTGAAGATGGAACATAGGGGACCAATTAGAGATTCTGAAGTTTCCTTATTCAGCTCATTTTACAGATGAGGAAACTGAGGCAAAATGGAATAAGTGACTTGTCTAGGATCACACAGCTGGTAAATGTTTGAGGCCAGGTTTGAACTCAAGAAAATGAGGCACTTTATCCACTGCAACACCTAGCCACCTTTATTGCACAATACTCTCCACCATATACTCTATGGTCTAACAAGGCAGTCCAGCTCCCATCTCCTTGACTATTCTAAAAATGGAATCCTTTTCTTTTCCCCTCTGATTCTTGGAATGTTAAATTTCTGTAAAAATCACAGGATTGGACTGAATTGGTAGCCTGAAAACCAAGTTGAATATTTGTATTAAATTTGCAGTACTACTATCTTTTTTTTTGGCTTTCTTTTCTTCACAAAGACTTATACATAATATACCTTCAGGCTTGAAATTCTTGGGCAATGAGATCCTCAAATTCTCTCTCAGCTCTAACAGTCTTTGAATTTAAGCAATTGAAACTAGGCCAATCAAATATTGAGACGTATGGGTCCTGTCTTAATAAATAGATAAGAATATAGGAATCATCGGCAAATAGAATATTAAATAAAATATTTGGCACCTGCTTGAGCAGTAGGAATCTCTAGCTCATGCAGAAATTATCTTCATTTATATGGAAATGGATGTTTTTAAACTTCTTGAATAGAGTTCTTGATCTTCCTTGCATTTTTACTCCCACCGTTTCATAGCATTCCAGATTAAGAAAGTGCTTTCAAGGTCATCTGGTCCATTCCCCTTCCTTTCTACAAGAGCTCTGAAAAGGAAATTATTTAGCCTCTATTTCCAGTGATTCCCTCAGCAGGAAACCCATTGTGAGGAAGAGCTCCCTTGTATCATGTTAAAATTTGCTTTCCTGTCACTTTTTCTCATTATTTTGCCCCCCAAATCCCTCCTCTTTTGAACTTTCCTATTTTTATCAAGAGCACTACCATTCTTTTAGTTGCCAAGGTTGAACAGCATCAGTCATTCTTGACTACTCCTTTTCATTCATCCCACACATTGATAACTGCCACATCATGAAGTTTCTCCTTCTATGACATGTCTCCCACCCATTATCTTCTCTCCACTCCCACAGCTCCCTTTCTAGCTCAGATCTTCATCTTCTCTCAATTGGACTATTGCAGTAGCCCCCCAATTGATCTTCTTGCCTTAAATCTTTCTATTTCCCACACCGCTGCCAAAAGATTTCGCCAGATTGTGTCATTTTCCTTCTCACTAAACTCGTCACTCTTTGTAGGATCAAACATAAACTTCTCTGCTTAGAATTTAAAGTTCTATGATCTGGCCCTTTCACCTTGTCTTGCCTTTATTGAATATTATTCTCCTTTATATATTCTGTGGTCTGACAATACATTCCATGTTCTCTCTCCTTGCCCTTGTTCTTGCCTGTTCTAAAACATGGGATACTTTTCCTCCTCCCTTCTGCCTCTTGAAATTCCCTTAGTTTTCTCCAAAACTCATGTCATGCTTATATGTTCTGAGTGAAACTGGTCTTCTCCAGGTGCTAGTGACTTTCCTACCAAGGTTACCATATAACGGCTGTTTTTTATATATGTGCCTGTTCTCTCTCTAAATGTCAGCTCCTTGAAGATAGAGATAATTTCACTTTTGTCCTTGTACCCTGAATATAGAGCATAGGGTTTGGTACATTTTAGGTACCAAATGCTTGTTGATTGATTTTGACCACTGAAATCAAAGAAATTTCATGCTTTGGAGCAACCCAGACTATCTAGTTACCCTTCCTAGGATCATCTCCTTACTCTTTTGGAAGGTAGCTATCATCACTTTTTCAAGTCTTCCCTCCTCCAGACTCTAGCCTGTCTACTTCTTTCTACTTTTCTTTATGTATCAGGATTTAGGAATCTGACTTGGAACTCATTTGCAATTTGTCATTGTACCTCTTAAAATGCATCTTCTAAACTTAAACACACTATTCTCTAAACAGACTAACTCAGAGTACATTGGAATTAATACCTTTCTTTTTCTGTAAAACCACACTTCTAATGCCTTATCTATCTGTTCTCTAACTCTCTTATTTGTGTCTTATTTTATTTTAGTTATTCTGCTCTTTCAGTTTGAAGATTATTGCCTTTGACTGAGAAGGCAAAACAAAGTAGAAAGTAAAACCTTTCACTTTCTCTCTTCTCCAACCCATGGGATTGATCTATTAAAAGAGACCTCTTAAATGAGATAATATTTGTAAAAGGGATTATCACAGTGCCTGGTAGAGAGCAGGCACTTTATAAATTTAAATTATATAAATATAAATTACTTTCTTCCCATCTATTTTATTTTTGTTACTTTTTATTGCCCATTTTGGTTTGGTTGACTTTTTTTCTACATTCTTTCTGGTGAGTTTTGCATAGGATTTGCTTTTTAGAATACTCCCTAAGATGAACTTGACATTAGTGGTGAACAGAACTCGTTTCCTAAGCACTTGGCCCAAAGTTCATTTCATTACTGATATTCTGCTTCTTCTGTGGCCTTAGGGAAATAATTTCATTTCTCTGGCTTTCAATTTCCTCATCTCTAAAATGATAAGGTTTGGATTAGATAGTCCCTAAATTCCCTTTTGCTCTAGGTCTTAGGGACTGTATTGATAGAGGGAGTAGAAAAGGAGAAAGAACTAGTAGAGGAAGGAGGATAAATTTAGCTCAACAGAGCTTCAGTGAGTCATAAAAGAACCCAAGTGAGTGACAAGCTTGAGTTGATATATAAGGAAGAACAATATGGTGGTTTCATGGTAAGACTCCGTTCTGCAGTTGGGTAAAGGGAGAAGGTCAAACAGATGATGTTAGTGACAATAAGCAAATTACAGTGTCACATCCTCAAGCTGGTACTCATACTTTTTAATTGACAAGGACTCATGAATACTAATTAGACACTCAACACAAAGCATGGTGACATATGTTAGTTAATATTTGGAGAATGTTACTGTGGCTAGGATGATTGAGAAGTCATCAGAAGGGTGCAATGCAGTCTTGCTCAGGGCTCACTTCTAAGCTAGATAATCAGCAGTTCATCAACCAGTGCAATAAATCATTATTGTTCTATACACAACACATGCTCAGCGGATTTCTCTGTGGCAGGAGGGGGCAAGGGGAACTTTGGAGAGAAGACAGCATTAAAATCATCAAGGGAAGGGAAGGCAGGAAATGAGCACAACCATCAAAGCTTGGACTACAAAAGGGTTTAGTTCTAGTAATAGCAAAATAGGACCCAGCAAAGAGCAGCTGCCATACTAATTCAAATGGAATGGAGAAGTGGGATCATATAGCCCATTCTCCCCATCCTATACTACTTCTGTCTTCTTTGGATTTGACATTTCACATCCTTCCTAGTTTACCACTTATTTCAGCCAATCTTTCATTGATGTTATTGATAAAGAGATGAAGGTACAGCTCTATCCACAGTGGTTCATTAATCTCCTACCTCCTCCCATACTTAGACTCTTTGCAGATTTCCCTGCAGATATATATCTGTTGACATATTCTGCACAAGGTTGCATCCCAAACAGTCTCAATAATGTCCAAGAAGAAATATTTTGTTTTTTGCTTTGACTTCCTTATGTTACAACTTTCGAGTTGTGTTTGTTTAAGAATTTTATTCTCTATATACTTTCTGCTGAGTGGATATCTAAGAAAATGAGAATTCTCAATCCCTTTCCTAGTAATTTCTCTTGTGATTTCCTAAGCACTCCATTACTATTTTTCTATTTCTATGTTTACAGCTTCATTCATAGGATCTAGGTTTAAACTTTTATCTGTGAGTTTTCTTCTTTTTTCCATTTCCCAGTTTAAAGCTATTTTTGATCAGATTCAAAAATTTCCAATTCAAATGCTACTCTCAGTCCCCATGAACTATTCCCATACTAGAACCCATCATTTCAGTATTAAGCATGTATCAGGAAACCAAATTCTATTTTTTGGCATCCTTCATAGATAGCTACTCATTTGTTCTAGCTTCTTTTCTCTTCTAAAATCTCCCTTTTAATTAGAACATTTAATTAATTAATTAAATAGAACATCTACGTTCCACATTCCTAAATTCTTCTGGTACTATCATTTGTTTCACCTTATATCTGCAGTACTGAGCAGCAGTTGACATGTTTGATTGGTCCTGCCAAGCTTTTCTAGGATATCTCAGATAGTCATTGAAGATGATAAATTTGTCATTGACTAGCCAAAACAAACCTGTTTTGTTTAGCAAGTTTCCCTTTTTCTTTTACTTAGCTAGTGTGAAGTATAAACCAGCTCATTTCCTGCCCCATTGATCACGAATACTACATTTGTCAAATCCAAAGCATTTTATTGATGATAGTATTGACACTGAAAATGAAAAGAAATCACTGAAAAAAATGCTCTTGACACATTTATAGTGACCCCAGATATGTAATCCATGGTTCTTTAAGCATTAAGAATAGGAAGTTTTTGGAATTACTGAATTCTCCTGACTAGAGACTTTAGGATGATCAGCTATAAAAAATAAGATCTGATTAATGAATCACAGAATACTAGAGCTGAAAATGACCTTAGAGATGGATCTGATCTAAATCTTGCTTTTGTATTAACTAGAATCCAAATTATTGGAGATTAGATGAATTCCTTCTCCAAGAAGAATTAGTTGCCTATAATCATGGGATTCTTGATTTAGGATCGAAAAAGAACTTTTAGGAATGAGGAAATTGAAACTTTTCTAGTTTCAATTTCACTTTTCTAGTGAGATCTTGTCCCTTTGGACTGAAGTCTTCTGATATCAGTATTCTTTCCATTTTATGATGATGCTGTCCTTACTTAAAAAGGATCATATCAGCTTATATACCTGAGGTTCACTTTGTATATTCAATTAGAGATTTTTGTTTTCCACTGTTGCTGACAAAATCTTCCACTGTGTGCCACGAATCCAATTTCCTTGACAAGATTCATGGCACAATCTCCTACTTTTCTCTAATTTCCCCTGGAAGAATCTGAGCATAATTGGAGAGGCAGTGTTGCCAAGAGACCCCTGCACTGGATGAAGCTTTGCCACAAATGGATTTCCAAGAGAACCCTTGGCTGTAACATTAAGTGGATGGCCACTATGCAATTTCAAGTATTCCAGGGAACAAGAACAGACCCTCTTACCCAGATCAATACTGAAAATGAGGTCCTTTGACAGCTTGAAATAGTTCACCTCTCAAGTGGTTTTCTCCTCCTGAAAACCATTTATTTTTATCTGCTCTAAAGTACCATGTTTGAGACATCAGTTTTAACTTGAGAGTATTCTAGCTTGATGTCCCTCAGTAAGCAGACCAAGTGGGAGACACTCCCATTTCCAAATCTGAAGGCAATTTATCCAGATGTCCGTGTCCAGAATGACCTGCTGATCTCTGCACAGAGAACCTTGCAGTTAAGGATCTTTCTTTGAAAGTTATAGTGTGTATGTATGTGTATGTGTGTGTGTGTATATAAACAATACATATACATGATAATATAGATGCATATATATTACATACATATGAACATGTTGTCTTCCCCAATAAAGTGCAAGTTCTTTTGAGTCAAGGAGTATTTCATTCTTGTTTTTTGAATTTCCCAGTGCTGTATATATTATCTGGCCTACAGAAGGTGCTTAATAAATGGTTGATTGTTTTATTCATTTGATAATGAATCAATACCCAAACTAATCCTTCCTACCCCTCTCCCCCAATCTAGAAAACAAGAAAAATGGGTATTTTTTCTTTATTTTTGGTCTGTATTTGATTTTCATATGCATGAATATGTATATATATATATATATACACACATATATATACATGCATATATATATTTCCTGTATAATAGACAGTAAAGATCCATGAATATAATTTTTTTTGACTAAGATTCCAGATTTAAAGTCAGTCTTCAAAAATTTCTGAGTCTGATTAGGGTAAGCAATAGCCATAACTAACTCTTTGATTTTTAAAACTATATATTGAGCACCTACTGTTTGTGAAACATTGCATTGGCTATCCAGGTAGACAAATGCCCTTGGGAAAATTATATAGTATAGTAGAAAGAAGGAAGGGAGGAAAAGAAGGAAGAAAGAAAGAAGGAAGGAAGGAAGGAAGGAAGGAAGGAAGGAAGGAAAGAAGAAAGAAAGGGAAAGGGGAAAGGAAGGAAGGAAGGAAAGAAGGAAGGCAGGCAAGGGGAAAGGAAGGAAGGAAAGAAGGAAGGAAGGGAGAAAGTGAGAGAGAGAGAGGAGGAAACAAATATTTATTAAGTGTATATTATGAGCCAAATACCTTGCAAGCACTTCACATATATTATCTCATTTAACCGTCACAACTCTGGAAGGTAGATGCCATTATTATTCATATTTTAAAATTGAGGAAACTGAGGCAGACAAACTTTACCTGACTTGCCTAGGGTCATCTAGCCTGTGACTGCAGACAGATTTGAATTCATGTGTTTCCTGACTACAGGCTCAGGAAGAAAGAGCCCTGGACTTGGAATCAGAAAACTTTAGTTCAATTCTCATCTAAGAAAGAACAAAAGAAGCAAAACTCTATCTCTCTCTTTTCCCCTACTACTCATTAGCTTTATGACCCTGGATAAGGTCATATCATCTTGCTAAGTTTCCATTTCCTCATATATAAAATGAGGTTATTGGACTACATTGCTCTGAGATTCCAGCTCTAAATCTATAATCTAACAAATCATAGTTTATGTGTAGAGACAAGACACTCATGCATGAAACAACTGTAGAACATTTTAAAGAGCAATAGACTCATAAGTGTAAATTAAATATGTGACACCTGACTTTATGAAACAGGTGTTCCTGAAAAATTGTGTGTAAATCAAACCGCATTTTCCAATTGATTTAAAGTATACAATACTGGGAAGAGTATTGGATTTGGATTCAGAGAAACCCAGATTCACGTTCTAACTCTGATGAATCCCTTCTGACAAATCACTTCACCTGGGACTCTGTGCTTCATCTGTAAGAGGGGATAATACATGCATTAACTGTCTCATAGAGCACTTGTAAAGAAAGTGCTTTGTAAACTATAAAGTACAATATATATGTGAATCACTATTATTTCACAGAGATACTTTATCGTTATTTATAGTTGATACTTTGCTGGCAATGACTCGTAACTATTCTGTTTTAAATTTCTTTCTTTCCCATTTTTTCTGTCAACAAACACATAAATATCCCATGGAGGTGCCTTTTTAAAGAACCTCTGAAGTACATTTCTTTCTGTAACTCCTTATTGGCAAGGAGGCTGATGGGAAGCATAGTTGTTTTTTTCTTAGTTGGAAGGAGGGATTGAAGAATAATGGGAGGCAGGAGGTTTTTAGGGACAGGAAAGCCTGGAACTTTTTCTTTCTATGGAGAGAAGGACTGAGCAGTACCATCAGTGGATGGTAGGAAAGGATGCTGTTATCCCAACAGAATATAAACAAAAACAATCAGGTCTTCTTCTGAATAACTGACTCATGATTTGCATGCACAGAATTTGCTATTGACCTGACTGTACCTGTTTGCTTCACTGGGATACAATGCTAAAGTTATCCATTCTTCCCCATCTTTTCCCTGCCTCATTGATGTCTTATGAACTACCATGACTACCCTTTCTACTCTATTTAAAGCTGGTTTATTTTCTTCCTGTGCCTTTACAAATGATTTATCTCTAGATAAAAATAGGCTGATTGGTGTTGCAACCTAAGCAAGAATTTTGCTATAAATGAGTGGTATATACAAGGGAGGAAAGGTCAGAATGAGCCTGTATTGGGCTCCCTCTCTGACTATACAAAATAGGACTACACTTTGTAAAAGAAATAATCTTGCAATTATAATATGAATCTTTAGTGACTGATCTCACATTATAGTGTTTGAAAATTAGCATTTTTACATATAGGCTTTTATTAAAGTGAGGCACACCAACACTATCACCCAACTAAATTAAATGGGCATCTCTTCTGATATTCCTATAATTCCAAATATAAGTAGATATCTCCTAAAATCCTCAATTTCTTTCCTTATTTTCTCATGTCCATTTTAGGATTGCAGAATGGAATAACTCTGGGTTTTCTTGTATTCTATGTGCTGATAATCATTCATTCAATAAATATTTATTGAATTCTTACAATGTGTAAGATATGTACACTATCACATAGTGCTATTTGTGCATGTAAGCATAAATAAATTATATATATATATATAAACATGCATACTTCCCTATATATGGGTGTATATACATATATATGGCATTTTAAATGCTTAATGAAATACAAAATTGTATAAGTTCCTGCTCTCAAGAAACATTTACTAAAAACATAAAGATTATCATATGTATAAATATAATGGAGTCACTTTCAGCATTAATTTTAATTTAGGTATAACCTGTGGTCTATAACTTTAGGTCCTATGTTTACATAGACTTGAGTCCAATCTTGGGGAGTCCTCCACTCCCAATATCTCCCCCCAACACTTTTCTTGTATTATCTCTGGGAAATCTCAGAATACAGCTTGATATAGCATGTGTCTAGGTTTATATAGATACAGATACATCTAGAAGACTAGATTCAAAATTCTATTTTCTCCTCAAGAAATTGGAACTACCCAGGAACTAATTTTTTTCTCAAGAGTAGTAGTGTCTCAACTCAACTTTGTGAGCATCATGTTGACTTAGAAAACACAAATTAACATTATCTATATTTCATTACAATTTTATTTATTTTGTTAAAGATTTCCCAATGACATTTTAATCTGGTTCCTATGTAGTCAAGAGTTTTCTTGGCTGTCAAGTTTGACACCCCTGCTTTGAAAATTGAATTTTAGAACTTAGAATTAAGGTATTCTTTTGGATACAACACCTGCCCCAAGATAACCACCAATGGCCATCTATGAGATGGTAAAAGGTAGGGATGCTATGTATATGCACATTTATTTTTCCTTCCTTGAACACAGTTCTGTTTTGATGCTGTTGGTCTCTGAATTTCTCCAAGATATGAGCAAAAACGGCAAAAAAGGTTAATTCTTCAGCTCATTTCTTTTTTTATATGTCAGCAAAAAATGGTGGCTTTGATGTACAATAATGTAAGCCAAATATTACGGTCCCCAAAAATGTGAAACAAATGCAAGTGAGCTTACCAGGTTGATTACAGAACTCTTTTGATCAACTTCTATACTAGCTTAAGAGATTGATGTATATTTTATTTATATATTACCTACCTATATTCACCTCTTGGCCAGAAATGCATTCCATCTTACAAGTACCAGGATAAAAGCATTTTTTTCCTGGAAACTTGCTGACCTAAGCTTTAAACTGAAAGGACGGGAGGAGGGGGAGAAAAGTGCCCAGATAGAGAGACCAAATCGGAGACTGGGAAATGACAGGTCAGATATAGAATAGCAGCAATTTTAATGTGTTAAATATATATACCAATATAAACACAAATGCTCAGAATATCTGTATAAACAAAGTGAAACTGAGCTCTTAACACAAGGAGATAAATAGCCCCTTCTAGGTATCACTGAGACTTAATGGGATGAGGCACAGGACCGGAACACAGCAATGGAGAACATAACTTATTCACAAGGAACAGATCAAATAGAAGATATGGCCAACGTAGTGCTCTATGCCAAGAATACAAATGCCTTGTGGAAATCCGCAAGCCTTCAGGGGAAGAATGGTTGAAAGCATTTAGGTAAGAATTAGAGAGGGGAGGAGCAGGGGGGACATCCCTGTGGGGCTAGAGGATAGACTTCCCGGCCAGATGGAGAAATTAGATAATATGCACTTGAAATGAATGGCAAAGCTGGCACAGGGCAAGATAGGGTCATGGCGGGAGATGTCAGCTAGCTGGACATCTACTGGAGATGTTTGTTGTCTAAAAGCCAAAAGAGCAGCTAAGGATTTTTTTTCCATTATGTACTGAAAATTTCATCTTTCAGAAGATGAAGAGGAAATGATTTTCTAGATTGCATTCTATCCAATAAAAGTTAATTGTTTGGTGAGGCAGAAACAATAGGAGCCTTGAGAGGAAATAGCACTTGAATTCATGAAATTTCTTCAGTCATATCCAACTTTTTTTGACTGCATTTGGGGTTTTCTTGGCATAGATACTAGTATGGTTTGCCATTTCCTTTTGCAGATCATTTTACAGATGAGGAAACTGAGGTAGACAGGGTTAAGTGACTTGCCCAGGTTCAGCCAACTAGTGAATAAGTGTCTGAAGCCAGATTTGAACCCAGGAAGATGAGTCTTCCCAATCTTGGGTCCTAACTGCATGGAGTCTGGAGTATATTTCACATTTGTCTTATAGTCTAGAGTCTTGATTCCTGTCTCTGAAACTCTGATACATGTGTTATTTTGGGCAAGATACATCTCTGAGTGACTCAGTTTCCTCATCAGTAAAATGAGAAATTGGACTTGATGCATTTGAGGTCCCTCAAGCTCTAAAACTACAATCTTCACCTGGGATGAACACTCTTTATAATAAAAAGTTGTGTCTGATTTTTAAATGTGAAGGGTTAAGACTGGTACTTTTTGTTTCAACTAACCATTCATCAATTAGCCCTATTTTGACACTTCATTTCAGATACATGATGTTGCTGAAGTTCACCTATTCTCTCAGGCCATCTCATTTTGTCATAGACTCTAAAACTGTGAGCTTTTAAGGTAAAAAAGTACCTGAGTTATTCTCTAGGCCAACCCTCTCATTTTATTGATGATTAATCTCAGGGCCAGAGGTTTAAAGTGACTTGTCCAACATCAAAAGTCTTTGGCAGAGCCTAGACTAAAATTCAAGTCTCAATCCAAATCTATCTTCTTCTCATGGACTAAAGAAAGCCTAACATATCAATGTTCTCTTATCCATGTGTGATCTTTCATTCAGCTCTGTGAGTCTTTCATCACAAGCTGGTAGCTTGTCCATCTCCCATCATCCTCTGATGGCAAATTATCAGAAAAATAGGAATCCATCTTAGAAAGATCCTAGAAAACTAGGATGGAGAGTAACAAGTCTTTCAATGCTTTCCAAAGTGAAATGAAAATGTTTTTTGGATAACTCATAATTTTGTTTTTATTTATGCTACTGATTCCCTCCTTGGAATGGATAATTTAGGGTGAGCTGTGTAGATTTTGGCATTGATTTGATAACTGGAGTTACCGGGAATGTCAAACGAAAATCAATAGCTTCAGGTGAAAGATAGACACAGTGGACACAGATCTCTAAGGCTCCTCCTCCCTTTAAATCCTATGATTCTAGTGGTGAAAAATAGAATAAGAGAAAGCAATAGAATTGGAAAGAGATCAGGAAAATAAAGTTTTTTTATGGTAATAATAGTTGTTGTTTAGGTATGTTCAGCATTTCATGACCCAGTGGACCACACTGTCCATGGAGATTTCTTGGTAGATTTACTGGAGTAGTTTGCCATTTCTTTCTCAAGTGTATTAAAACAAACAGAGCTGAAGTGACTTGACCAGAGCCACAAAGCTAATAAATATGGGAGGTTAGTTATGAACTCAAATCTTTCTGACTCCTACTTCTGTGCTCTATCCACTGAACCATCTAGCTGTCTCTATAATCACCAGAGTTCACATTTATATAATCCTTTAAAAATACTTTAAAAATAGGATCTTTTTTATCCTTATTGTTGCTGTTGTATATCCTTTCTTTTCTTTTTTTTAAATTATATTTGTTGTTTTCTTCTATTTACTCTTTTTATAATTGTTTTATTTTATTTTATTTTTTAAAATTAGTTTTATAATTATACCTTTTTTTTTGACAGTACATATGCATAGGTAATTTTTTACAACATTATCCCTTGCACAAACATCTATTCTGAATTTTCCCTCCTTCCCTCCACCCCCTCCTCTAGATGGCAGGCAGTCCCATACATGTTAAATGTGTTATAGTACATCCTAGATACAGTATATGTGTGCAGAACTGAACAGTTTCTTGTTGCACAGGGAAGAATTGGATTCAGAAGGTAAAAATAACCTGGGAAGAAAAACAAAAATGCAAACAGTTTACACTCATTTCCCAGTGCCCCTTCTCTGGATTTAGCTGATTCTGTCCATCAGTTGGAGCGGAATTAGATCTTCTCTTTGTTGAAGATAAAGATTTCCATCAGAATACATCCTCATACAGTATCATTGTTGAAGTGTACAGTGATCTTCTGGTTCTGTTCATTTCACTCAGCATCAATTCATGTAAGTCTCTCCAAGCCTCTCTGTATTCCTCCTGCTGGTCATTTCTTACAGAACAATAATATTCCAAAGCATGTATCCTTTATTTTCAAAGAGAACCAATGGGCTGGATTTGAACTCATGAAGATGAGTCTTCCTGATTCCAGATCTGTGCTCCATCCATTGCCCACCTAGTTGCTCATCCAACACATACCTAGGAGTTGAAGAATAGTCTTAGTCAGGTGCTTCTTGACCAGTTGGCTAAATTTCTTTTGCTCTAGGCAATCTATTTCCTTTGTCTCCCCAAAGAAGGAAGGTCAATGAGAGAAGGATAGAGTCAGGGGGATTTTCTCCCTTCTGCTCTTTCAATTTCCTTTGGGTAAGAAAAGTGAGTGTATTTAAAGCTCTTTTGAGATTTTCAGTGGAAAGTCAGTCTGTGGAATTATTAAGATTCTTGTAGAAACATTAAATCAAATGTTCAGAATGGAAGGAAAGCCTAATAATTTGGGGACCTCCAAGATGAGTGCCTGATTAGTATAATTTTCATCGTTTCACACATTAGGCATTTATAATGCAGGTTATGTACGCATTGCCCAGGTCACAATTATAAATGACAAGTTTTTCCCAAAGGATTTTATCTCACCCAATAAATGGATAAAATGATTGCATTTATTAACATCTAAATTAAAAAGTCTGAAAAATTGAGTTCTAATTAATCAGCTTGCAAACAGGTCCCGCCAAGACTAAGATAACGGATCCTTCAGAAACAGCTTGTGATTCAAGACGCATTATTATTAACAATAATAATATTTCCCCAGCTGCTTCTATCTGAAGAGCTAAAACACTTCTGTAAATGTTAATTATTTAAAGACTCCCTGGAACTAAAGCTGATAATTACTATTGCCTTTGGATTCCTTTGAGGAAATGGAGACAGAGTGAAAGGGTTAAGTGTTTTTGCTCAAGGTCAGACAGAAGCAGAATTAGCATCCATCCCTTAGTCAACTGGGCTGTCTGCTAGACCAGGGAGGCAGACAAGAGTCACAAACAGAAAAGAATCTCTTCCCTCACCCATAGCTTCCAGCAACATCCTAGGAAATAAGAGATATAGAATTTTCCACTATTGCCAGTTCTGATGCATGTCAGATCAGGGGGCAATTGATTGTTGCTAAGACTGTTCACGATGGCAAAGCTCGTCCTGCCTTGGGATTAGAATCATAGAATACTGGTGTTGGGAGGGACTTTAGAGAGGGATCCCATCAAACTCTTCAATTTTATAGAAGGGAGAAATAGGCCCAAAGAAGTGACTTGCTCAGGGTGACACGGAGGCCATACTATGTAGGTTAGCCAAGATGTACAACTCATAGGGAGAATTCTGACAAAAGATGAAGGAAATGACAAACTACTCTTTCCCAAGAAAACCCCATGAGGTGATACGTTTGAACGACAATAAAATCTTCCAAAAGTCATCATCAAGATGGAGAACTGGAGGGGAATAAAAGTCTCTTGCTTCCCAAATGAATATATACCTGCAAAAATGAGTTCTATAACGATAACACACAACAAAATAGAGTTTTTAAAATTCCTTATTTCATTTTTCATGGATATTCCTGTGAGGTAGGCAGAAATGGTTTTTATAGACAAGAAACCAAGACATTGAAAAGCTTAAGTGACTTATGAGTATCATAAAATGAGGGGATATGAAACTAGAACCCAGTTCTGATGAACCATTTGTCTAACAGCGTTGATTCCATCTTCCCTTCCCCTTAAGCTCTTAAAAATTAGTAGAAGGATTACCCTGGAAGACTAAAAAGAAAAAAGTTGAGCCTGTGGTTTAAGTACGAATGACCATCTCCCACTACAGTTTTAATAGTGTGAGGAAGGGGAGGAGGCGAAATTATTGCTTTAGCTTGGCTGTCAGTCTCTCAAAGTTCACAATATAATCATAAGGTGTTAATGAGGTGTTAAAGCAAACTATAGAGATGTCTCCATACAGGATCCCTTTTGGAGATAGGAATGCCTCTCTGATTGACTCAGGAAGGAAACAATGCAATTAGCTGAGAGAACAAATTATACACACTTGTGGGAGTTTTAAATAGCCAAGTTATAGCCCAGGGCAGGTGTAAAGGGAGAACGCTTGGTGGGGTGGGTGTAAGTTTCTCTATTTTTTGCTTCCTTCCCCTATTAGTCATGGTATGGCAGGAGATACCCCATTCAGAGGTGGTGAGCACTCCCTAGGACACACACACACACACACACACACACACACACACACACACACACACACCCCTCTATTGGACATATTGGAAAGGAATATCCTGGATCATAGGAGACACCAAATCCAGGAGGGAACAGAGATACTCCCAATAGACACACATACAAAGATCAGACCTTGAGGATCCAGAGTTAGGACTTGTCTACAAAAAGAGAAAGGACTTTCAGGTAGTGCAGTATCAGGAGCTGTGAGCTGCAGCAACATAAGCATCTGTCTCACTACCAGTGCCCACTTTTCTCACGGATAGATTTGCAAGAGACTATATCCCAAGGGCAGCTAAGTGGTGCAGTGGGTAGAGTGGCCTGAAATCAGGTAGACCTGACTCAAATCTGCTCTCAGACACTTCCTAGTTGTGTGTCTCTGGGCAAGTCACTTAACCCCAATTGCCTTAGCTTAAAAAAAAAATAAAGTCCTTTTAAGAACTAGCTTGGAGGGGGTAAAAAGCTTGTCTTGGTGACATGGCTAGTTAATTGTTAAGAGTACAAAATCAAACCTAAGTCTGGTGCTTTTTCTATATAATGTCATGGACCTACTCCTCACCTATTTTTGCAGTGATGAGAGTATGGATGTATTGAAAGGACTATTGATGATGAGAAAAAGAGCTGCTTATCCAAACTTCTTCCTAAAACTGTTCTCTTCTTATAGGGTATTATGACCCTGCTTCCATATGAATTCACCTAATGGTAGGAATGATGGGATAAATTGGCTTCTTGCATATGGTTTCCATATATTTTATATGTATGTATTTTCTCTCCAAACAGAATGAAAAAATTCCCTTTTTATCTTTGTTGCTTCAGCATCTGGTGTAGTAGCTGCTTAATAAATGCTTACTGACTGATTAGTCATTTGCCTGTAGGCATTAGGGACAGCTTGGTCCATATTAAGCTCTTGCACTAGAAGCTTCAGTGGCTCCCTCTTAACTCAAGGAACCAAAATATTTGATACGTAGAGTTTTCTGTAGTCTAGCTCCAATCTACATTTCCAAACTTATTTCATATTTTCCCTCTTGCCATTGTTGAGCCCTGGATAATAAGCCATAGTCACTCCCCCTTTCTTGTAATTAAGACTGAGAGAATCGAGTTTTTTTAAAAAGCCGGAAAAACCTTGAGGTTCTGACCACCTTTAGTCTACATACCATTGTATCATAAACTCCAAGTACATTATCTCGATTCCTGCTAGGATAATTCCCCCTCTTTTTAAGCACTGCTTCTCTCCTCTCTGCCTCCTGCCCCAGTCTTCTTATCTTGACCCCTACCCCGTCAGGATTAAGTTATGATCTTTTCCTGGAATTATGGCTTGTCCATCCTCCCAGTGCCCCCCTTATCTGCCTTTGTTTCCCCTATAAGATTGTATACTCAGGTTATATATTCTATTTGCAAACCCTGGTTAGTTAAAACCCTATATAAGTTCTCTGCCTCGGTTTATCCTTCCCGAATGATTTGGACAAGAGTCAGTTAGCGTAAAGTCTACATTAAATATTAAAAACCAATCTTGACTTGCCTCAGTTTCTCTGGTTTTACATCACATTCTAACCAAGTTAGTTCATTTATTCAGAAACCTAAATTCAGCATTCCATATCCTGCCTTTATTCCTTTGCCACATTGTCCTCTGTCCATTTTATACTATCATTTTTTATTTGCATCTCTTCAAGTCTTTAGTTTCCTTAAAGTCTCAGTTAATGTGTCAGCTGAACCTTTGTGTGTGTGTGTGTGTGTGTGTGTGTGTGTGTGTGTTTGTGATGGATCCCTAGGCAATCTTATGAAGCCTATGAGCATCTCAGAATGATGTTTTTAAATGCTTAAAATTTAAAAAAAATACAAAAATTAAATAATTTTAAAAAATAAAACAAAATACAGTGCTACAAAGGAAAGCAATTATATTGAAATACATTTACCAAAATACTTTAAAAAGAAAGCCAAATTCATAGACCCCTGGTTAAGAGCCTCTGTAATGGTTAGGGTTCTCTCTTTCCTTAAACTAGCTTGTAATTACTACTCTATGTAAATGTAATTTTTTCCCCCAGCAGAACATAAACTCCTTGAGTGAAGGAACTAGTTTTAATTTTTGTTTTTTTTCTCCCCAGAGCCTAGAAGACCGCTTGGCAAATAGTAGGGCTTTAATAAATGCCGGTTGGATTGGATTGGGGCTGGGGTTGCTTTTATAGAGGTGCTCTAAAAACAATCAGCTCCTGGCAGCCGGAATAATCAGACCCCTGCTATGTTTGCTGTGAGCTAATTAACTTGACTCTCCTGGAATAATTCCCAGACCCCTTCATCATCTAAAGAGCTACACAGCTTCGCTTTAGATGTTGTGCCCTGTAGCAGGGGGAGATGATGCATGGAGCGACTGTGATTATTAGAGATGTCCCAGGAAACAGGACTGGGGCTAGAGGATGCCCCCGTTACCGCAGGACCCTTTTAGCATTGATGGGGATACTCCTTTGATTGATGTATTTATTGGACATTGAGATGGGACTTACCTGCCTTTGTCTTTTCCCTTCTTTTCAATAATTCACTTCCTAGAATGTGTCTTCCCAAAGTGAACTGTGTTTGTCTACTGGACTGTGGTCCCTGAAGCAGGGATAGTTTATGCCAAATCCATTCCAACTAATTGACTCTCCTATGGGTAGCCCTTATGTTGACTGGTGTTGTTACTTCTGCTCTGTTCTTCTATTAAAAGCTGTTGTTTAAAGGGGGAGGGAATGTGGGGGCTTACATAATCCTGCTCTTCACTCACTGCAAACTGGAAAACTAGAGAGTGATTGGTTGGCCAGAGCTTCAGAGATGGGATGGGCAGAAGAAAAGTAAGCTCAGGGATTTGTCCTGTGGGATACGGCAAAAACCAGTGGTTCCTAAGAAAATAATTTTGGGATTCACAACCCCTCCCATTAATCAGCTTCCTCTTTGTGGTGGTGGGAAGAGAAAAAACATTTAAGCACCTATCATGTGCCAGCCATTGTGCTAAATGCTTTACAAATATCCCAATTATTAATATTATCATACATTTTTAATTTTCTTAAACCTATAGATGGATATGCATGAATTTTGTATTTTTGTAAAACTATATGGTTTTGTCTCCTTTGTGGGTTTCTAGTTCATAAACTAAAGATAAAGGAGTTGAGACGGCCAGATGAAAGGTTCTGAGCAGGCAGAAATGTTCTGGTAGAGAGGTTCTGGAGCTCTTTCATCCCATGTTCCTAGTGAGGGTTTTTGTGACCAACAATGTCCAATGTCCTTAAACCATTAAAAATAAAAAGAGGATAGTAGAATTTTTTTTTCTGTTCGGAGTGAGTGATACCATTTTTCCTTACTTTATCCTAGTCAAAGTGCTAACAGAGAGGAAGCTACCCACCCCACAGCTGCCTGAATAAATTTCCCAGTGCCTGTCTGTGTATGTCACTACTCTGCTCAAGAGCTTTATAAGGCTCCCTGTTGCCTTTGGGATCAAATACAGCTGGGCATTTATAGCCCTTAACAATCTTTCTCCAGCCTGCTTTTCCAAGATGATTTTACATTATTTCCCTTAATATATTCTATGCTCCACTGAAACTGTTCCACTTGCTATTCCCCAGATTTAGGCTTTAATCTCCCACCTCAGTGCCTTTGTGAAGGCTATGTCCCCACACTTGAATGCACTTTTTCTTCACCATTGCCCTTAGATCCTTGTTTTTATTCTAGATTCTGATTATACAACACTCCCTGCCTCCCTCCTCCTCAACATATCACTTATTCATCTCTTAATATGAATCCATTCTATTAGAATATAAATTCCTTTAGAGTGGGAACTGCTTGTACAGTGTCTTGTACATAGTAGGAGATTAATAACAAATATTTGTATTTATCTGGCAATAAAGGTCAAAGTGATATGAGGAATGGATTAACTGAGGAGCATTTGAAATTGTGGGTCAACTAGAGGGTACAACGGTTTGAGCATTGAGCTTGGAATCAGGAAAACAGTTTCATATCTGGCCTCAGATCCTTACTATCTGTGTGACCTTGTGTAAGTCACTTAACCCTGTTTGCCTCAGTTTCCTCATTTGTAAAATGAGCTGGAGAAGAAAATGGCAAACCACTCTAATATCTCTGCCCCAAAACACCTCAAGTGTGGTCACAAAGAGTTGGCCAAGATTGAAACAAATGACTGAACACCAAAAACAAATGAAATGTTGCAAAAAGAAGGGCAGGAATAAAATATTTATGGGGAAAGAAAATCATTGGGCTCATTCCTTTTTCCTTACCAATGTGTTCCCTTCCCCTCTCTTATTTCTCTCCCCAAAATCTCTTCTTTTTCTCCTTCACTTTCCTAAATCATACTTATCTTTTTTGTTTGTTTAGATCTTGCTTCCTTTTATGGAATTTTTCCAAGCCAGGTGATGTCTCTCATTTCTGAAAATATAATATACTTACAGGCACTGTAATTGTATTCAGGCTTTAAAAGCACATGTTCATCTGAGCTGCTCAACTAGCTTATGAGTCAGGGAATCCCATATTCTATTTCTTGGATCTCTCTTGCAGCAAGCAGCTTATGGGATGCTCAATGAAAACTTATTGTTTGCCTCAATTTTTCAGTGCTTGCTTCTTGGTTCTATTCTCCAAGAACTTAGCTTGACCAGACATCATCCACTGCATTCCAGTCATTGTATTTATATGACTCTGGAAGCACAAGTGAGACTTATGACTTTGTGAAACTGCCTCCCTTAAATCTAATTCATGTAAAAGTCAAAATATCACTCACCCTCCATTATTTTACCCCAAGATTGTGATGTCATTGGTCTTCTTTGAAAACAAAATACCAACGACAATAATTGTAAACAATACTAAACTAGGACTTGTGAAGGTTCTATTCATGACTTTGCTCCTCATTCACCGTGATAACAAGATGAGCATCCTGGCTTTTGGTTTAATCTTTTTCTGACTCAGCTTCCCCGTTTTATTAACATTCATACATTGGGAGATTTTTATGAGGACAAATGAGTAAGGATATTCTCTGAGTTCTAGGGCATAGAGAATTGAAAACTGCCTTTAGACTCTGAAGACCTGAACCTACCAACCTTGGAGTCAAGGAACTTTCATAATTTACTAACTGTGTGACCACAGAACATAAATAGGCAATGAAGAGCAGCTAAAAGGACACTGAAATCTGAGTGTTCAACTGGGAGTCAGTCATAAGAGCAGATCCAGATTCTGCCTGCTAATTATTACCTGTGTGATCCTGGACAGGTACTTTTTTATGTATTTCAGGTTCCTCTTTAGCAAAATGAGAAGATCTCTGTTTTCTAAATTCCCTCCTGCTGTGGCTAGGTGCCTCAGAGATTAGAGTGTGAGTCCTGGAGTTAATATGAAGTTAGGTGATCCAGGGGATAGAAAGTCAGGAACTCATTTTCCTGAGTTCAAATCCGACTTCAGATACTTACTAGCTGTGTGATCCTGGGCAAGTCACTTAACCCTGTTTGCCTCAGTTTCCTCCTCTGTAAAATGAGGAGAAGGAAATGGCAAACCACTCTAGTATCTTTGCCAAGAAAACCCCAAATGGGATAAAAAAGAGTCAGATGCGACTGAAAACAACAGCAAGGTTCCTTCTATTCAAGGTCTATAAGTACCTGCAGTTCGTACCTCATGGGCTTTTTATGAAGCTCAAACAGTAAACCTTAAAATGTTATGTAAATGTCAGAAGTTATTTATTATGCAGTTGATAAAAAGCTGCGTTTTAGTTAGAACTCAAGCACTGGAATCAATCTAATAAATGAAATTCAAGAGGGAGAAGTGGACTTTATATTTGGGTCATGTTGTTTGTCCTCTGTTCTTGAAAATGACCAAGACATTAGCAGAGTGATGTCATGACATGCAAGTGAGTTGGATTTAAGTGAGGGAGGACTGGACAAAGCCACCACTCTCACTCTGTCCTCCAGAGCTCTCTGGGTCCAGTGGCCAGTTACAGATCAGGACAACTGGATTTGGCTCTGGATGCAGTAGGAGACTTTGGCCCTTTTAATCTAAGGAGTCAGTTTGACTGAAGCCAAAACACTTGAGTCATAAAAATCAACTCAAAGAACTCTGGGTCCCTGGATCCAGCCAGCTTACCTGTGGCCCCCCAGCTCCTAGGATTTACGAGGAAGTACATCAGATCCAGACCCAGTCCACCTACCTGGCTATGACCTCTGTCTTTATTTCTGAAACAACCCTAAACCCAATCTACCCACTCCTGGTCTTACTAGGGCATGCTATGGCAGCTCCAGAGCCGAGCCTCAGGATTCTGGTCTCTTTTCTCTAAGTTCCAGGGCTTTTTCTAGTACTCCAGGGACCATTCTTGGACAAAGGATGTCATTCATCCAATCTTCTCTAGCATATTGCCCACCCCTATAATTCCCCACTCAGTCTCTCCCAGATGCTTTTCTTCTGCCTGCAAATATGCCATCTTTACCTGTTTTCCTCTATTTCTCTTTTCATTTATGACTAAATTCCTTGAGAAAGGCACCTTTAGCAGACACTTGTATTTTTTTCTTATAATACTCTGCGATGCTGTTTCTGACATCATCATTCAACTGAAACTGTTCTCTCCAAAGCTGTCAATGGTCTCTTAATTGGTACATCTAATCGGCTCTTCTTCATCCTCATCCTTGATTTCTTTGACACCATCAATCATCTTGTCTGCCTTGATACTCTTTTTTTTTTTTAAAGAAAATTATTTATTTTGGTTATACATATGCATTCATTTTAAAACATTTCCATAGGAGTCATGTTGGGAAACAAAAATCAGAAGAAAAGGGAAAAAAAAGACAAGAAAGAAAAAAACAAAACAGAAAAACAGTGAAAACAATACGCTTTGATCTGCATTCAGTCTCTATAGTTCTATCTCTGAATGCAGATGGCATTTTCTAGCCAAAGTTTATTGGAATTGCCTTGGATCATTGAATTACTGAGAAGAGCTAAGTCTATCATAGCTGATCATCACACAATCTTGACATTGCTCTGTCCAATGTTTTCCTGGATCTGCTTGCTTCACTCAGCACTCAACTAGTCTTTTCTCTAGGTTTCTATGACACAATTTTCTCCTGATTCTCCTACTCCTTATATGATCTATTATTCTTACTCAGATCATATTTTCTAACCATGAGTTTGCCCAAGGGTCTTTCCTGGATCCTCTTTTCTTCTCTCTCTCTTTCTGTCCAATCTATCTTTTTCTCTATCTCTATCTCATTTATCTATCTATCTATCTATCTATCTATCTATCTATCTATCTATCTATCTATCTATCTATCTGACAATCTTTTCTAGATGCTTTTCTGGATCCCCTCTCTAGAAAATGATCCTAGACCATTCTAAATCATTACCTGTCTTTGTGTTCTAGATCACCAGGGTTACTGGTCTTTGAGTTCTAGCTCACTTGGGTCCCCTGCCTTTGCATTCACATATTTTCCCTGTCTTTGCAGTCTAGGATACCTAGATTTCCTGTCTTTGTGTTCAAGATCACATGGGTTCCCTGTCTTTGTGGTCCAGATCACTGCATCCCTTGTCTTTGTGTTCTGGATAAGCTATTTAACCTGTCTTTGCATTCTAGATAGCTATTTCCCCTGTTGTTGCATTCTAGACTGCCTGCTTCCCCTGCCTTTGCATTCAGATATTCTAGATCATTTGGATTCTACATATCTGGGTGATCTATAATAGTTTGTCTAGAACACAAAGACATGTAACCCAAGGCATGTAACCAGGAAGATCTACAACACAAAGACACAATCAAGGTGATATGGAATGCAAAGACATGAGATCTGAGACAGTCAGGGACATGTAATCTGGGTGGTCTAGAACAGAGACATGCAACCCAGAACAGGTAATCCAAGAGATCTAGAACACAAAGATAGGAAATCTGGGTATTCTAGAATACAAAGCCATCACTCTTGTGACCTAGAACACAAAGGCATGTAATTTGGAATAGTTAATCCAGACATCTAGTCCAGGTGTTCTAGAACACAATGACACCTTGTTTGTATGATTGTTTAAAGTTAAAAGCACACAATCTGGTTGGTCTAGAACACAAATACATATAATGAGGGGGTAGTTAGTCTAGGTGATCTAGAACATGAAGAATGCAGCACAGGGTGGTTAATCCAGATGATCTAAAATACAGAGACACTTAATTCATGTGATCTAGAAGACATGTAATCCAAGATGGTTGATCAGGGTAATCTAGAAGACATGTAATTCAGGATGATGAATCTAGGTGATCTAGAACACAAAGACATGTAATCTGGGATGGTTAATCTGGTGAGTCAGAATACAAAGATATGTGAGCTGGGTGATCTAGAACATAAAACATATTACCTGGATGATCTAGAACACAGCGGTGTCATTCAGGCTAGTTAATCTGGGTGATTCAGGACACAAAAACACTTTTCTAGATTTTTCTCCCTCAATCTTGTCTAAATTCTTTTCTGGAGCCTCAGTCCAGAAAAAAAAACATTCACTTCTAGATTATTTTCTGGACCCTCCATCTTTTCTAGATTCTTTTTCTGGATCCTCTCTCTAGAAAATGATTGTGGGTCCATTGCCATCATGTGTTCAGTTGATCTATAACATTTTGCTTAGAGCACAAAGACATGTAACCTGGGTCATGTAACCAGGAAGATCTAGAACACAAAGACACAATCAGGGTGATATAGAATGCAAAGACATGAGCTCTGGGACAGTTAGTCAGGGACATAATCTGGGTGATCTAGAACAGAGAAACATGAAATGCTGGAAGGTAATCCAAGAGCTAGAATAGAAAGACCCACAACCCAGGTGATTTAGAACAAAGAACCATGGTTCACGTGACACAAAGATGTGTAATCCAAGATGGTTGATTTGGATGATCTAGAACACAAAGACATGTAATTGTAATGGTTAATCCAGGCAATCTAGAACACAAAGACTACAAGCTGAATAACATAGATCACAAAGACATGCAATCAATGTTGTCTAGAACATGTGATCCGTGTGCTTGGCTCGAGTGATCTAGAACACAAAGACATGTAATCCAGGTGGTTGAAAACAGACAAACATGGAATCTGAGTGATCTAAAACACACACAAAACCCACTTAGTCCAAGTGATGTAGAACACACACAAAACCCACTTAATCCAAGTGATCTAGAACAGAGGCATATAACCTGGGTGGTCTAGAATACATGTAATTTGGGATAGAAAATGCAGGTGATTTAGAATACAAAGACATTTATGCCAGGTGATGACACATAATTTGAGATAGACAAAGCAGGTGATCTAGAACACAAAAATATACTCCGAGTGATCGAAAACACAGAGACATGTGATACGAGCAATCTAAAACACAAAGACATGTAATGCGGGGTGGCTAATCTGGATGATCTAGAACACAAAGACATGTAATACAGGATGGCTAATTTGTGTGATCTACAACACAAAGCCATATGATCTGGGTGATCTAAAACATAAAGACATGTAATGTGGAATGGCTGATTTGTGTGATCTAGAGCACAAAGATATGCAATCACAGTGATCTAGTACAAAGCCAATCCTTCCTAGACTATTTTCTGGATCTTCCATCTTTTCTAGATTCTTTTCCAGAGTCTCAATCCAGAAAAAAAACAACCTCTTTTCTAGAATCTTTTCTGGATTCTCTCTCTAGAAAATGATCCTGGTTCCCCTGCCATCATGTCTCCAATTGATCTATAATATTTTGTCTAGAACAGAAAGACATATAACCTGGGGCATGTAACCAGGAAGATCTAGGACACAAAAGTCACAATCAGGGTGATATAAAATGCAAAGATATATGATCTGGGACAGTTAGTCAAGAACATGTAATTTGGGTGATCTTGAACAGCTCACGTGATCTGAAACACAAAGATGTATAACCAGGAGTGGCTGAATCAGGCGATGTAGAACAAAAAGCTGCATGGACTAGGAAATCTAGAAAACAAAGCTGCACAGGCTGGGTGCTATTGAACACAATAATAAAGATGGGTTATCGATCCAGGAAATATAGAACACAAAAACATGTAATTCTGGATGATTAATCTGGGTGATCTAGAACACAAAGTCATGCAGTCTGGTGATGCTGGATGGTTAATCTGGGTGATCTAGAATGCAAAGCCATTTCATCTAGATGGTCTAGAACAAAAGTCAAATAATCAAGGTGACCTAGAACATAGAGGCCATGTGATGTGGACCAGTTAATTTTGGTAATCTAGAAGAAAAAGACACATGATCTGAGTGATCTAGAACACAAAGGCACTTAATCTGGGAAGGTCTAGAGATGTAACCCAGAATAACTAGTTGATCCAGATGATTTAGAAGACAAAGACACATAATTTGGAACTGATAATCGGGGTGATCTAGAGCACAAAGTCAGATTATTCAAGATATCTAGAACAAACATGTGATTCAGCATAGTTAGTCTGGGTGATCTAGAACACAGAGTCACTTTTTAATAGATTATTTAATGTAAACTTCTTCCAGAAAAATTCTTTTCTAGATTCTTTCCATCTTTTCTAATTTTTTTCTAGACCCTCAATCCAGAAAGTATTCTTTTCTACATTCTTTCTTAAGCCTCAATCTAGAAAAAAAAACTTTCTAGATATTTTTTTCTGGATCTTCTATCTTTACTAGATTCTTTTCTAGAGCTTCAATCCAGAAAAACTATTTTCTAGATTATTTTCTGGTACCTCAATTCAGGAAAAAAAACTAGCTCTAGATTCTTTTCTGGCTCTTCTATTTTTTCTAGAATTTCAATCCAGGAAAAAATATTTTCTAGATTCTTTTCTACAGCCTTAATCCAGAAAAACATTCTTTTCTTGATAGTTTTCTGGATCTTACATATTTTCTAGATTCTTTTCTAAAGCCTAAATCCAGAAAATTCTCTTCTAGATTCTTTTCTAGATTCTCAATGCAGAACAAACTCTTTTCTAGATTTTTTTCTAGAGCCTCAATCCAGAAAAAAATACTTTCTAGATTCTTTTCTAGAGCCTCAATTCAGAAAGCTCTTTTCTAGTTTTTTTTCCCTAGAGCTTGAATCCAGAAAATAACTTTTTTTAGATTCTTTTTTGGATCTTCTATTTTTCTAGATTCTTTTCTAGAGCTTCAATCCAGAAAACATTCTTTTCTAGATACTTTTTGGATATTTTTATCTTTTCTAGATTTTTTTCTAGTTGCTTCAATACAGAAAAATATTTTTCTAGAGCCTCAATTCAGAAAAACTCTTTTCTAGACTCTTTTCCTAAAGCCTCAAATCAGAAAGCATTTTCTAGATAGTTTTCTCAAGAGCTTCAATCCAGAAAAAACCTTTTCTAGATTCTTTTGTGGATCTTCTATCTTTTCTAGAATATTTCTAGAGCATCAGTCTAGAAAACATTCTTTTCTAGATACTTTTCTGAATCTTACATATTTTCTAGATTCTTTTCTAGAGCTGAAATCCAGAAAATTCTCTTCTAGATTCTTTTCTAGATTTTCAATCCAGGAAAACTCCTTTTTTAAAAGATTTCTTTTAGAGCCTCAATCCAGAAAGCTCTTTTCTAGATTTTTTCCCTAGAGCCTGAATCCAGAAAATAACCTTTTCTAGATCTTCTATTTTTCTAGATTCTTTTTCTAGAGCTTCAATCCAGAAAACATTCTTTTCTAGATACTTTTCTGGATATTTTAACCTTTTCTAGATTTTTTTTAAAGAACTTTAATCCAGAAAAATATTTTTCTAGATATTTTTCTAGAACCTCAATCTAGAAAAACTCTTTTCTAGAGCCTTGATCCAGAAAACATTTTTTTCTAGATACTTTTCTGGATATTTTAAAATCTTTTCTAGATTCTTTAATCCAAAAAACATTCTTTCCTAGACCCTCAATTCAGAAAACATTCTGTTCTAGAGATTCAATCCAGAAAACATTCATTACTAGATTCTTTTTTAGAGCATCAATCCAGAAAACATTTTTCCAGATATTTTCTAGAGCCTCAATCCAGAAAACATTATTTTTCTAGAGCCTCAATGCAGAAAACAGTCTGTTCTAGATACTTTTCTAGAGCCTCAATCCAGAAAACAGTCTGTTCTAGATTCTTTTCTAGACCCTCAATCCAGGAAACATTTTTTCTAGAGCTTCAATTCAGAAACCATTCTGTTCTAGATCAGTTTATAGAGTTTCACTCCAGAAAACATTCTTTCTAGATAGTTTTCTGGATCTTAAATATTTTCTAGTTCATCAATCCAGAAAAAGCTCTTTTCTAGATACTTTGCCAGACCCTCAATCCAGAACTCTTTGCTAGATTCTTTTTTAGAGCTTCAATCTAGAAAAACTTTTTAGAATTATTTTTTGGATTCTCTCTCTAGAAAATGATCCTGGTTCCCCTGCCATCATGTCTTCAGTTGATCTATAAGCCATCATGTCTTCAGTTGATCTATAACAATTTGTCTACTACACAAAGACATGTAACCCAGGGCATGTAACCAGGAAGATCTAGAACACAAAGGCACTCAATCCAGGTAATCTAGAGCCAGAGACTGTAATCTGGCTGATGTAGGCGACATCTAACTTGGGATAAATAATGCAAGTGATCTAGAACACAAAAGCATGTGAACCATATGATCTAGAGAACAAAGGCATGTAATGCAGGGGTGGATAGTCTGGGTGATTTAGAACACAATGCTATGTGACCTGTGTGATCTAGAACACAAAGACCTGGTGATCTAGAAGAATGTAATCTGGGATGGTTAATGCAGATAATCTAGAACACAGACATGTAATGCTGGGTGATCTGGAACACAATGGCATGCAATGTGGGATAGTAATAAACCTGGTTGATCTAGAACGCAAGACCACAGCAACTGACGATCTAGAACACAATGGCATGAATTAAGAATGGCTTGTTCTGTGCGATCTAGAACACAATACCACATGATTTGGATGCTCTAGAACCCAAAGACACTTGGATCCTGGTGATCTAGAAGAATGTAATCCGGGATGGCTAATCTGGGTAATATAAAACACAAAGACATGTAATGCTGGATGGCTAATCTGGGTGATTTAGAATACAAAGACATGTGAACAGGGTGATAGAACACAAAACTATGTAATGTGAGATGACTAATCTGAGTGATCTAGAATACAAAGGCATTTTATCTGGATAATCTAGAGGATATGCAATCTGGGGTGGTTAATGCAGAAATCTAGAACACAAATACATGCAATGTGTGGATTGCTACTCTGGGGTGAGCTACAGCACAATGATACATTATCTGGGTGATCTAGAACACAAAGATATGCAATATTGTTGATCTAAAACATAAAGACACAATCTGGGGCACAAAGACACATAATCCTGGATGGTTGATCAGACAAAGACACACAAAACACTTAGATCAGTTGATCTAGAATACAAAGACATGCGATCTCAGACAGGTAACCACAGGCATGTAATTTGGGTGATTTAGAATGCAAAGACTTAAAATCTGGAAAGGCAATCAGAATGATCTAGAACACAAAGCTGCTTAGTCTGGGTGATCTAGAACACAACTGTGTGGCATCCAGGACACTTAATCTGGGCAGTCTGGACCACAACAAATGTAACCTGGCACAGTTAATCCAGGCACTCTGGAACACAAATTCACACAATCCAGGTGATCTAGAATGCAATAACATGTAATTTGGGCAATCCAGAATGGAAGACAGGAAGGCAATCCAAGACTTGTAATCAAAAAGACATGTAATCCAGATGATCTAGAACACAAAATACACGGTCCTGGAGTGTTAATCCAGGTGATCAAGAACACAAAGGCATGTAATCCAAGACAGGCAATCCGGGACAGATAATCCTATTTCCTCAATCTTTTTTAGAGTCTTCCCCTTTTCTAGATTCTTTTCTGGATGCTATCTCTAGAAAACACTCTTTTCTAGATTCTTTTCTGGATCCTCCCTCAACACAAAGATATGCAAAAAACTACCAATGCAGGTCGACACTTCTTCTAAAGCTCAATAATTCAATAAGCATTTAAACACCAATTATGTGTCAGAGATTGTGTCAAGCCCTGAGGATACAAATAAGAGAAAAAAAAAGAAAGATAGCCTCTGTCTTCCAGGAGTTTTAAATTTAATGAAGAAGGCAATACCCCAAAGGAAGATGGAAAGGCACACCTGATGTAAAACCAAGCAGAGATGGAGATGGAGAGTGAATTGCAAAGTTCAAGTTCTGCCCTATCTAAAATAAAATTTTGCATAGCGTTCTGTATTTCATCCTTGAATCATCCAATGAGAAGGGAAAGAAGAGTGAAGGAGGTTGGGAAGGTGTTAAATTTCTAAGTTAAAATCTGGGAATTAGAACAGATTTATCCAACTGATCCTGGGAAGGGCATTTTGTTTCATAGAGTTGAAACCAAGCCAACCTGCAGATGGAAAGTAATTGTCATCAAACTATCTGTGTATGAATGTATCCGTGTGCAAATATATGCATGAATATGCAAAGTACTTTGATATCTCTGGAAATAAAACTATAAATAAAAAAACTATAAAGTTCAGGGTTGTTATTAATTCCTATTATTATTTATCACTGTCTAAGTTCCCAGTGTTATAGTAATTATATTCATTAAGGGCACCCACGACACCATCCTCACTCTACAGGCATCTATTCCTTCCCATGAGATACTTCATTTTCTCTCCCAGTTAGTTTTAATAATTACTTATTTGTTGAGTGCTTAACTGGGCAGCCCAGTGGAGTGTCACTGCCTTGGGGGAATTTTTCTTAAGCGATTGACAGCAGGGCCTAGAAAGTTGAAAGGAGGCAAATTGAATTGCAGGGAAATCTTAAATGGGGATGACAGCTACTAAAAGATATTTGTATTTTGCTAAGGAGTCAGTGCCTTCTGTGCTTCCCTCTCTCCTCTCATACTCAATCTCAAACTCTCCTGTCTGACAATTCTCATTAACAAAATCTCCTTTAACATAAGGATAAATAGTTGACTATTCCCAAAGTCGACCAATTTCATTGGTAGCAATTACCAAAGTCCATTCATTTTGGAATTATAAATTAATAGATTTTGAGCTAGGAAGGAGAGGTCATCTAATACAGATCTGTGAAACAGATGAGGAAACAGTCCCAGAGAGGCTATTGTTCCAGGTCACAAAGGAGCAAGAATTTATTCCAGATTTTTGAAATCAAAGCTTCTTAAACTGTAAGTCAGGATGGGACACTTAACTGAATGTGGGGATCATGAAATGATAATTTATTATCAGTAAATGTTGGATCTGTGCACCTATTTTATATAGTTATATATCGGGATAGTGTAAAAATTCAAAATTCCTGAGTAGAAAAAGTTTTAAAAGCTCTGCTTTAAACCAAAATTCTTTCCACTCTCATGGTGAATAATATGGACCTTTCAATTTATATCATCTTAAAAACAGAGAGATGAGTCTTCTTAACTCCCAGCCTGGTTCTCTACCCAACAAAGAGGGAAATAACTGGAATGGGATTAGTAAAAGTCTCTTGTAGGAGATGGAACTTAAACTGTGCTTTAAAGAAATTCTTTAGGGAGAGATGAGGGCAGAGTTTATTCCAGTTATGAGGGAAGGTGGGAGGCTTTATCATTTATCATTGTGGAATATTGTGAGTTCTGAGGAAAGAGGTCTCTTTTGTCTGTTGTTCAATTTCTATTCCCTAGTTGAGCCTGAATGGTACATTAGACCTGTTCTCCTAAGATGCTGAGTTCCCTGAGATCTAAGGGTTCCCAACTTTCCAAAGTTGATCAATCAGCAAGTCTTCATTAAGTACCCAGTATGTGCCAAAATCTATACTAAGAGCTAGGAATATAAAGAAAGGTAAAAGATAATCTGTCTCCAAAGAGCTCACAGTCTAAGGCACATATCTATGTACAAAAACAGATTAAGTAGAAATAATCAACAGAGGGAAGCACTAGAAATAAGGGGGGATGGAGAAAGGCTTCCTGTAAAAGGTAAAGTTTTCGCTGGATCTTGAAAGAAAGAAAGCATCTTCAGCTTTCTTAAACGAAACTTGCCTTTGTTGCCTGTCTCACACAGATTTATTTCTATTCTTCATCGTGTTATTCCTGTCCCCTTCATTCCTTCCCCACTTCCCATAGGATCTTCCCTCCCCTTGTGGGATCTTGCCCCATCCCCCATAGAATACACTATATCTCTCCCTAGGCTTCTATATGGTGTTGTCTAACGGCAATAAAATTCTGCACAATGCATGTTGATACCCATGTAATTTATTCAGAGGGAATGCATTCCAGCTAAAGTGTAACAAGATAATTGGAATAAGAGAGTACCCTGGCTTCTTTCCACAACCTCTTGAAAGACAAGAAAAAAAGAGTCCCTCTTTCCCCTGCAATACAAATGGACAGAACAAACTTTCTGAACGCTGAATCTCATAAGAGGAAACTAGGGAATTCCAATCATCCATACACAGAGACAGAAGACCACGGCATCCCAGCATTACCTCTGATACAGGAGGTCTCCTGGACCAGTGACCCGGTCCCAATCATCTCCCGAGCCATAATTCACTGCAGTGACCCAATCAGATTGCCACCATTTCTTCAGAACTAAATGGGCCAGGCTAATGATCACCAGCGTTGGGCTGGCTCTGATTCCACTGCCTAAAATAACTGTTCATAATGAGTGAAGTAATTAGGAACAGCTGCCCTCCCCCTGCCCTGGGGCCGGCAGGTAGCTGCTGCCTCCTTATCTTCCCTCTCAGTGTGAATCCAACAAACAGGAGGAGTGCGTTGACCCTGCTCCCACACTGTCCTACATTAGGGACTTCCCAAAACTTTTGTCATTCTGCTCAGCTAAAGAAAATGGCTTCTTCAATAAATTGGGAAACATTTTTATGTTCAAGAGTTTTGATAAAGGCCTTATTTCTAAAATATATAGAGAATTGACTCAATTTTTTAAGAATTCAAGACATTCTCCAATTGACTAATGATCAAAGGATCAAAGGATTAGAATGGGCAATTTTCAGATGAAGAAATTGACTGTTTATTGTCATATGAAAAGGTGCTCCAGATCAATATTGATCAGAGAAATGCAAATCAAGACAACCCTGAGGAACCACTACACACCTGTCAGATTGGCTAAAATGGGCAAATCACTTAAATTAATCTCTGTTTATCTCAGTTTACCCAACTGTAAAACTTGGGGGCAGTTAGGTAGCATGGTGGATAGGGTGCCAGGCCTGGAATCAGGAAGACTCATCTTCCTGAGTTCAGATTTGACACTTACTGTCTGTGTGACCTTGAAAAAATCACTTAAACTTGTTTGCTTCAGCTTTCTAATCCGTGAGATGAAATAGAACAGCAAACCACTCCAGTATCTTTGCCAAAAAAAAAAACCAACCCAAATGGAGTTATGAAGAGTCGGATGCAGCTGAAAAGTGATTCAACAAAACCTTTGGATAATAACAGCTCTCACCTCTGTTGTAGGAATTAAATGAGATAATATTTTTTACAGAGTTTAGCACAGTGTCTGCTGTGTAAAAGGCAGGCAATATATGCTTGTTCCTTCCCCTCCTGGCCAGGCCAGGAAGAAACCCTGATCCTCTCACTTGTTCCCATTTCTTCCCTCTAAGACACTCTCACAAACCGAACCGCTCCTTGTCCCCCAAACACACCTGGCACTTTCCCCACTTCCTATCTCTCTTAGTCAAGTATGTGGGGTAAGAAGAACATGGCATGGGAAACCTAATCTGAGTGCTAACTCCGCCCTTTACTGGCAGAACTTTCTGGCAGGGAACCCTGGTGATCTAGAATGCAAAGGCAGGGAACACAGGGCCTGGGTGATCTAGAATGCAAAGACAGGGGGGTTGGTTGATCTAGAATACAAAGACATGGGAACAGGTCCTGGGTGATCTGGAACACCAAGAGAGGGAATGTGGGTGATCTAGAATGCAAAGACAGGGAACGCAGGGCCGGGTAGAGCCTGGGTGTTCTAGTACATAAATACAGGGACAACAGCTGCTCCAGAATGCAGAAACAGGGAAGTCTAGATACCTCGGATTACACATCTTTGCATTCTAGATCACCCAGACCACATGACTTTGTGTTCTAGAACATCTGGATCTCACCCAGTTTACATTTAGATTACATGTCTGCATTCTTAATCACCCAGATTACACTGGGTTATACCCAAATTACATGAATTTGTGTTCTAGATCATCCAAATCACATGCCTTTGCATTCCAGATCTGCCAGATCACACCACTTGGTATTCTAGATCACCTGGGTTACATGCCATTGTGTTCTAGAACATTTGGATTTCACCCAGATTACAAGCCTTTGCATTCTAGATCACCCAGATTACAGGAATGTGTTCCAGACCACCCTGATCACACATACCTTTGTGTTCTAGATCTGCCAGATGACATGCCTTTGTATTCTAGATCATCAGTTTAAATGTCCCTGCTTTTTTGCCTTCTAGATCACCCTGGGTCCTGCTGCTTTTTCTGTTTTCGAATTCTAAGTCACCCTAGTTCTTTGTTTTATTGGTTTGTTTATTTTGTTTTATTGGTTTGTTTATTGGGTAAATCAACCCAGTCTCTCCCCAGCCCTGTGTTCCCTGTCTTTGCCTTCTAGGTTAGCTATTTCCCTTGTCTTTCTCACCCAGGTCCTGCATTCCCTGTCTGCAAGCTAGATCAACCATTTCCCATTTTTACATTCTTGATCACTCCCAGACCCTGTCCAGTCCTACCTTCCCTGTCTTTGTGTTCTAAATCACCCAAGTTCCCTGTCTTTGTCACCTTATATTGAACAAAATTTCTTGCCTAAAACCCCAGAATCTTCTTTGAGAAGGGGGATCTATAATTCTATTCCAAGCAGCTTAAAAATAGCTTTTGAACTTTCTCCTCCTCTTCCTCCTTTTTATCCTCCTCCTCCTCATCATCTCCCCTTCTCCTCCTGTCCCTTCTCCTCCTCCTCCTTCTCTTTCTCCTCCTCCTCCTCTTGTTCCTCCTTTTCCCTCCTTTCCCTCTTCCTTCTTTTCCTCCTTGGATGAATTTACTCCTACTTAGGCAATTTGTTCCTATTACATAATAGATGCTCAATAAATGCTTATTGATTGATTGTTTTATGTCAGTGATCCAAAAGGGGAATTGCCAAGTAACTATGCACATGAGACCCCAAATACTACCCTATATTTTCCCATAGAGTGGGGCAAATTTTCATGCTCTCTCCTTATTGGGCCTGTACTAGTAAAGAACCAACACTCTGGAAAAACCCAAACAAAACACATGACACCATTTTAAGTTTAATATATTTTAATAACATTTCTCCATAATTTTTAAGTCTAGATAATCAACAAGACCACAAACCCAGATCTGATTTTTGTATTTGCTGATTTCTGAAGGGTAAGTGCTCACACTGAAGTTTTGACAGTGGGTTCTCCCAAGCATTTTCTGGCTCCAGAACACTTCCAGCCTCATTGAAAGCAATCGGGACAGATCTGATAGCGATGTGCACTGAAGACAATGACAAATATTCTCTCCCAAAGCTGACTCACTGATTTGGCCAGTGGAGAAACTTCTCGGGGTGGTTTGGAGATTGTTGCATTTTGGAGCTGATACCCTTCCTGGCTTAGACCTTCTTGGGCTTCAGGAAACATCTGTTTGCAAAAGGACTATGGCTCTTCCTTCTCTACTCTACCAGAAATGCTAAGCCAACATATAAGCAATTAAAGCATGGGAATGACAGGACTAAGCACTGGATAGAATCTAAGTTGTTTTTTTTTAATCATTGTAGAGAAAACAGTATGTTCATGATCGCTGCTGGGCTTAATATAATTCACATTTATATGTTTGTTTGTTTTTTTAAGGTTTTCTATATTCATTTCTCACAATTCCTAAGGCAGGACTATATTTCAGAGCATTCCTGAAAGATGGTCTCTTTCAGAAAACAGCAAAATTGTATTTAGAGTAGTGGAAAGATTAGGTTTGAATCCAGAAGACCCAGATTAGAATCCTGACTCTTCCAATAACCTATATATGACCTTGAGCAAGTCACTATTCTCAGTGCTTTGGTTTCCTCATGTGAAAAATCAGATAATTGGATTAAATAATTTTTGAGTTGCCTCCTAACATGAACATTTCCACCATGCCCTAGTAATAGTTCTCCCCCATTGACAGGGCTGGAGACATTTTAAATTATTTATTTGGTATTTTATTTTTCCCCAATTGAAAACAATTTTTCTTTTTAAAAAAAATAAGCTCTAATTCTCTCTGTCCCTCCCCACCCGTTCATTGATAAGGCAAGCAATTTGATATATGTAGTCATGCAAAACACATATCTGTATTAGTTATATTGTAAAAGAAAATGTATACAGAAACACCCTCTCCCCCAAGAAAAAAGAAGAAAGTAAAAAAAAAAATATGTTTCGATCCATATTCAGACTCTATCTGTTCTTTATCTGGGTATGAATAGTGTTTTCCATCATAAATCTGGAGACATTTTAAATGGCATTTAATGGAGGGTTTCGAAGCAGTAATCACAAATTTTAAATGCCCTTTCTACCAACCAAGGTTGGTTCTTTGAGTTTCATCCAGACTATAGTGGTCACACCTCCTGTAGTTCTGGCTCAAGGTCCTAGCTCATCTCATTTCACAAGAGCAGCTGCAATCTGTTGTCTTATTCTTCCCAGTGATGTATCGGAGAGATGTGGCAGAGGTGAAAATGACAGACCTTGGCAATAGCTGGAAATGGGAAAATGTGAGAGATAATGAGGGTGGAGGATGACTCCTAGGTTATAAGCCTGAGGGACTGAGATGATGGTGTTGCCTTCATATTGGACATATTGAATTTAAGATGTTTATTGCACTTCCAGAAGCAGTTGAAGATGTGAGATGGGGGGTCAGCAGAGAGTTTGGGGCAGGAAAGAGAGAATTGAGAATCTTTAGCATAGAAATGGAAATTAAATCCAAGGGAGTTAATGAGGTCATCAGATGAAGTAATACAGAGGGAGGAGAAAAGAGGATCTAATACAGAATCCTGAGGGACACTGGTATCTTGAAAACCTAAAGAGAAGACAGTATCAATGAGGAGAAAATGATTAGCAGTGTCAGGGGCTGCAGAGAGGCTAAGGAAAATGAGGACTGAGAAAGATCTATTGGATTTGGCAATTAAGAAATCATTAGTAACTGAAGAAAGCGGTTTTGATGGAATGATGAGGTCAATGTCAGAAAGTGAGAAGGGAGAAAGTGGTGGTACCTAGCATAGACCGATTTTTTGAGGTGCCACAAAGAGCAGAAGAGACATGAGGATCGAAGGGTTGAGTAAGAGTTTTATCAGGACAGAGGAGACATGGGTATTTGTTATAAGCAGTGAGCCAGTAGAAAGGGAGAAAATGAAAACAAATAAAAAAGTGGGGATGAAAGAGGGGAGCAATCTGTTGGAGGACATGGGGATGGATTTGGATCATTTGGACAAGTGGAGGGATTAGTCTTGGTAAGGAGTAAAGAAACTTCATCATGTGAAATAGGAGAAGAGGGAAAAATGTCAGAAAACATCTGAGTGATAAAAATGAGGAAAAAGGGAGAAGAAAGAATCAACAGCAAATAGCCTCATTTTTTTTTTTTCTGTATAATTTGAGGTTAAGTTCTCAGCTGAGAGAAAGGTAAGTCATAGGAAGTTTGAGGAGGGATGAACAGTTTTGGAAGAGCTGCTGTATAGAAGGGGGAATATAAATTGATAAGGGAGGCATAATAGATTGCTTAATGGTGGTGAAGGTTCAGTTGAGGTTGTGTAAAATAAATTTATAAGGGACTGAGTCAGAACACTTGCCTGCTTTTCTCCGCTTTTGGTCTGCACCTGTGTAGAAATGATGGTGAAAGTTTTCCAAGGATGAAGCTTGTCTGGGTGTAAGTAGAGATAGGATGAGGAAAATTCAAGAGAGGAGGATGGTATAGAGTTTAATTGGTTCACCAAGGGGTAAATTGGGGAAAAAGAACAGAGAGTGATTGAAAATAATGGTATAGATAAAAAATATAATTTTGCAAAAGAATGTTGAAGGAGAAGTAAAAAGTCAATAGATTGTGGTTGAATAAGGGGATTTTGGAACTCCTGAACATGAAAGTGGTACATTTGTATGTAAAGGCAAGTTTAAGGGTGTGATCATCTCTGTGTATGGCTGAGTAGGGTGAAAGAATAGGTCATAGGAAGTGAAAAGGTTGAGGTACTGAGTGGCAAGACATTTGAGGGAAAGTCAAAATGTATGTTGAAATCTTCTAGTAGTAGGGTAGGAATTAGGGAGGAGAGAAAAATTGTGAGCCAGGTATTAAATTTATTGAAGGAAGAGGAATGAGGTATCTATAGACAACAGTTAGCAGAATTTTGATTGGATGATAGATGTGAATTGCATGAACCTCAAAGTAAGAAAGGTTGTTGAGAGATGTTGGAAGGGGAAGAACCTAGAAGAAGCAATAGGGACAAAAGAGTTTTCCAACTCTTCTGGAAATGGTTGCCAGAGAGAAGGTGTCATGAGGGGAAACCATTAAGAACTAGTAGGTACAAGGAGTGGGACAGGAACAGAGTTAAGATTTAAGAAAGAGTTTGCTACCTAAGGTCACAGTGGAAGGAAGGGCTCAGTGGAACTAAATTGAAATTTTGTGGTGAGAGGGTTAAGGGAAATAAGAATGAGGAGTCAGGGGGTGAAGAGTGGGGAGGAGGGTTTTGATGATGATTTATAGAAATTCAAAGTCACTGGAATGCAAAGAATATGACGAAATGTGAAAATGTTCCTCATTCAGTTGAGGGAACCAGTCTTCTGCCCTCAGAGGACAGGCATAGCAGGAAATGGGAAGCAGAGACAGGGTTGCTCTTCTTTGCACCAAAGTTTCTTCGTCCTAATTGTAGGATTGGGCTGGCAGCAAGAGATAGAAGTTGCATTGCACTGGCAGAGAGAAGTGCTGCTTTGGGGTAGATGGGAGACACTTGGTTTTGTTTTTTGCAGATTTCCTTTGGGGACATGCTGTATCCAACAGAGATAAATATCCTGGTCAAGATGATTTTTTTTCTCATTTCAGGTGCAAGACTTTACCTTTATTCCTATTGAATGTCACCCTATTAGATTTAACCTAGTATCCTAGTCAATCAAAATCCCTTAGTATTCTGTGTAGTGTGTTAGCCATCCTTCCAGCTTGCTATTCTCTTCAAATCTGTTGAACAAAACAGTTATGTTTTATTCCAGTCACTGACAAAAAATGTTCAGCATCAAGCATAGATCCTTGGGATACTCTACTAGAAACCTGCTGCCACAATGAACCATTAGCACTGCTGATTAACAACATTGAATCTAGCCATCCAGCTAGTTCTGAATGCATCTGCATTAAAATTTTAAAAAAATTGATCAACTAAGCAAATCAATTAAGAGTTAAAATATATTTTATTGATATCTTTGTTTTTTTAGTTCACCAGAATTTATCCTAGCATCCTTCTTCCTTCCCTCTGAAGGAGACCTCTCAGATAGCAATTAATAGTTCCTAAAGAAAAAAAATAAAAAAGGGAAAGGAGGAAAAAAAAACACCCAAACCAATCAATACATCAAAAATAAGCCTGATAATATATGCAATGTTCTATGCTTGGGGATTTTTCATGTCAGAAAAGGAATAGGTTGGAACATCTAATTTTATTATTGTCTAATTCATAGTATTCCATCTTTGCCACAAAGCGGAGTATAAAGTGTTTTATCAAAATCTTTGACAAAGTCTATATACATCATCTCCTGATAGAAAATTTAGGGTCTAAATATACAGAATAAGGAGAACATTTTTGGACATAGTCAATATGGAAATTCGTTCTGGTTTGACTTCATAATTATTTCAAGCATTTTGTTTTTCTTTTTTGGATGTGAAGCATTTTTCCTGGAGATTGAATGTTAGGAAAAAACAAATTCTGGTTAACTGAAATAAAATTAACTTTTAAAAAAATTAGTAAACCATATCCATAACATCCCCTTCATATACCAGTTTGTATGACCGTCAAAAAAAGAAATGGAGTTAATCTGGCATGACTTGTTCTTAACGAAGCCATGTTGGCCCTTGGTAATCACTGCTTCCCTTTTTAGATGTCATTGTTTATCTCTATAATAATCTATCCTAGAATTTCCTCAAGAATCAACATCAAGTTTATTGGCCTATAGTTTGCAAACTCTGTTGAAAATGAGAACAGTATTTGCTCTTCTCAAAGGTTGTGGTCTTTTTTCTACTTTCCCTGATCTTTCAAATATTCCTGATGATGGATAAACGACCACATTTGGGCCAGGGCATGACTTGAATTCATTTTTTACTGGCTCCTTACTTATCTGGGATAAAGGTCTATGCTCTGGGATAGTTCATTAAATTCCTAAATGTATCTGAGAATAGAACCAAGGACTATAGGTGCCTTGGTGAATGCTCTTTCTCTATGTCTCATAGTCTATGAAATGAAATTGGGTACCAAGGCATCTCAGAGATATTACCTTGCTACAGCCTTATCTTTAACTTCCTTTTATCTCATTTGTAATCACTTAATGAATATTTGTTGATTGATTGATGAAGGGATGTCCCTGCCTGAAGTGACCTGGATTAACTTTGGAAATACTCAAAACATTTGGAAATAGATTTTCGGATAATATGAAGAGTTGTACCCAATGATGAGTATCATATGTGGGTGGTAGTCTAGATGGAATAATGAAATAATTTCTTACCATGACCAATGAAGGAAAGAAAGAAGGAAGGAAAGGTGGGAAAGAGGAAGAGAGAAAGGGAGGGAGAGAGAGAAGGAAGGAAGGAGGGAGGGAGCAAAGGAAGGAAGGAAGAAAGGAAGAAAGGAAGGAAAGAAGAAAGGAAGAAAGGAAAAAAGGAAAGAAGGAAAAAAGGAAGGAAGGAAAGAGCTACATTGTCCAACTGGTCAGTGATGAGCATCACATGTTGACCATAGATGGAATAATAAATAAATCTCTTACCAATCCCATAGTCTCCTATGTTTTTTAAACACTTCCATTTAAATAATTTCTCTTGCTTATCTAAAAACCCAGAAAGATGAAACAGATATTGTCATCTTTGCTTCTATTCTTTTTAAAAAATTGTAATGGAGAAATTAAGATGCAGAAAAATGAACTTATTTGTTCACATAGCTATTAAGTGGAAGAGCTAAGACTCAGATCCAGGGTTTCTGACTTCAGGTTCATTACTCTTTCCACTGTAGCATGTTACCTCCAAGAGGCATGTGATAAGCTGTCTGCCAGGGAGCACAGTCACGTAGCCCAAAGTGCTGGATAAATGAACCTGCTCCCAGCTTCCTAATGAAATAATTTTCACATCCAGCTGGTCATGCCCATCAGCCCTCCCCTAGAGGGTCTTTTATAGTGTAAAGGGTCATGAGAGCAGTAAACCTCCTGTTTGGGTGATCATTAGAAACTGGTCTTGGAGAACCAGCTCAGTTGTATTATCCTGCCTGCTAGAGTTTTTGCTAAAGGAAAAAGTTTATAATATTAACAAATGATACAGTGAGTTGAATGTGTGTGTGTGTGTTGTGTGTGTGAGTGAGGATAAGGGGTGCAACATTCAATCAGTTATAATTGAAATATGGAAATACTCGACTCAGGTTGTTTCTGAGTCCTCTAGATTCTCTTTTCTACAAACCATCCTTCACATAGCTGGCAAACTGATTTTCCTAAAGTTCAAATATGACTGTGTCACTATGCTACTCAATAAACCTCAGAAACTCTTTATTACATCTAAGATAAATTACAAGTACTTTTTGGGGGACATTTAAAACTGCTCACAATATGCCCTGTACCTATCTTTCCAGCCTTATCCACACTGTGTTCTAACCAAACTACTGTTCTTATTGTTCCTAACAACACAGTACACCATTCCCTGCATTCCAGGGTGCTGTTGTCCATACCTGGAATGCACGTTTTCCTCTGTCTCTCAGGATTCAGTTTCTTTCAAGGCTTAATTCAAAGTCAACTTTCAACTGAGATTTTTTCTGATTTCCCTTAGCCGTCAGCTAATAATATTTTTGCTTCTAGCCATTCACTTTGTTTCTATAAAGTATGTGTGTATATGCACATACATATATATGTATGCATACAAACAGATATATATGTATGTATACAGATATATATGAATACAAATATATATATCTTTATGTATACAAACACACACATATACAAATATATATATATATATATATATCATCTCTCTCTGTGTACATATATATATCAGGTAGATGGCTTCAGATGCTGTGTGACCCTGGGGAAGTCACAACTCTGTTTTCCCTCAGTTTTCTTTCCCCTTCTCCATTCTTTCCTTTCTCTTTCCTTCCTTTCCTTTCTCTTATCCATCTCTTCCTTCCCCACCCTTTCTTTTTTTCATCCCATCCTTTCCCTTCATTTCCTTTTCCCTTCCTTTCTCCATGCCTTCCCTTCCCCATTCCTTCCCTTCTTCATCCTTCTTCTCCATTCCTTCTCTTCCTTGACCCTTCCTTTCCTTCTCCTTCCTTTGCCTTCTCTTTCTCCTTCCCTTTCCTTCCTCATTTCTTCCTTTCCCTTCCCTTCTTGTCTTCTTTTCTCTTTGTCCTCATAGGGTACCATACATAACATTACCTATGGATGTTCTGCCCAAAGGAATGTAAATTCTGATCACTGAAACCTTGCAAGATACCTTGAGATTTATAGATTAGGACCATGCCTTAAAACACAAATCACTGGCTTTCACTGACCCATAGATCCCAGGCAAGCCCCACTTGGTCATTGTTTGGACTCTGATTGGCTCAGAGTGAATGTAAATATATATCAATTGCACTGAGACCTACTATAAGAAGGCTGAGGTCTCCCACTGCATCCAGGGCCATCTCCAATCATTCTCATTTATATCTACCACTGGACCTAGATGGTTCTGGGGGAGAGAGTGAGGCTGGTGACTTTGCACAGCCTTCCTTCACTTAAATCCAATTTACTTGCATGACATAGTATCACCTTCCTGATGTCATGGTTTTCCTCAAGAATGAAGGACAATCGACTGACAAATTATCACTGAGAACTTAACTAACTAGCTGCAAGGTTCTCTTCTCTAAGACTTTCACTTTTGGTAATCTTGGTTGGTATAGCACTCAGGTTGTCCATCTATTATTATCATTAGTAATAATAATAATAATAATAACAGTAGCTAGCATTTAATAGTGACTAACAGGTGATAAGACAATATGCCAAGTGCTTTACAAATATTATCCCACTTGATCCTCACATAATCCTGGGAAGTAGCTTTGAGGAAATTGAGGCAAACAGTGGCTAAGTGACTTTGCCCAAGGTCCCACACCTGAGGTCAGCTTTCAATTTAGGTGTTTGTGGCTCAGAACAAGTTCTCTATCCACTGACTCTTTTTCTATATGACCCAGCTGACTCCTTTACCATGCATCTAAGTCTTGATGATGTCTTGCACCCACTTTTCTGACTAAAGTTATCAAAGACTGAGTGCTGCATTCTACTTAAACTCAATGAGTTGCTGTTGCTCTTTTTATCCTCTACTACTTTGATTCTTCTGAGATCTTTGTGTACCATATTTTCCAGCCAAATAAGACCTGAAGGAGAATAGTAACATTAAGAAGATGGACTTTTCTGTCAGAAAGCAGCTGGAGATGATTGCAGTTTTCCAGATGGGATTCAGTCCAGTGTTCTCCTCATTCAGTTTTAGGTTTCCCTTAAAATGTAATAGGGATAGATAAGTCCTGAAATTAGTTTTAAAAATTTCATAAAAAGTAGTATAGTAGTCCTGAAATTAGATTTTAAAATTCATTAAAAGCAGTATAGTAGTCCTGAAATTAGGTTAAAAAAATTCACAGAAAGAAGTATAGTGGATAGATCAGCGAATTCGGAGTAAAAAAGACAGAAATTGAATATTGTCTCAGATATTGTGTAATTCTGGCTAATCATGTAACTTCTCTGGACTTCAGATTTCTCACATGTAAAATGAGGTTCCTTTCAGTTCTAACTCTATGATTCTTTTATCCTAGAATAGTATGAGACTGGACAAAGAAACCTAATACTTATTGTTTATTTTGTGGTGAAGAAAAAGCAACCACTTTTCATAGGCAGATGAGACAGAGCCGAATTTTAAAAGATACCAGTTAGCTAAAGTATTTATTTATTAATTAATTATAAATATTTTAAAATATTTATTTATTTAAGACATCTCTTTTTCCTGCCTGGTTACATCTGAGTGAAAAGGCCAAGGGTTGCTGTAAATCTCTGGATAGGGACTGATAGTGATTACCAGAAGCTTATTGTATTCTGCTTTGGGTCTGTATGAAGCTATAAGCATAATTTTTTTTGTTCTTTCCTATGTTTAGTGAAAAAATACTGAAAATGAAAGGGATTAGGTCATGACTTTTTGAGTGTCTAAAAGTCAGAAGACTGAGCTGTCAGAGATCAAGTGACAGGAATCCATACCAGAATGTGCAGGCAACTGAACCTGTGGGGATCAACTCCTTGAATGACCTGGATCCAACTGAGCAATGGGTCAAGACTAACCTAATGGGTCCTACTAGCAAGCCAGTGACTGCCCAAAACATTCAGAAGTGAGTTGGTGGTAACTATTTTAAACTTAAGCCCATTCTCCCCAGGGACCAAGTTGTTCTCTAGGTTTTCAGAAGACATATTTATATTTATATTCTGGCCTTTTCTTCTCAGTAAATATCTCTTTATAAAAGCTAATTGGTAACAATTAATTAAATGATACCAAGGTGATAACAATTGGTGATTGACACTGATGTGCTGGTAAATGTTTAATAATCACCTTGTACCCATAAAAATTATACACATAACACACTTTCAAGTTTAATCTGCATTTTTATTTTCTCCATCATTTTCACGTCTTAACAATCAACAAAATAGTAAATAATGCTTGTCTATTTCTGAGATGTAAATAAATATTCACACTGAAAATTTAGCAATTTTCAGCTCGTTTGAACTGGCTCCAATCTATTTCATAAGATTGGTATAAGGTTCAAATGAGAAAATATATACATGTTGAATGCATTGTAAACTTTAAAGTTATACAAATATTGGATATTTGCATAGAGTATTCTTGATTAATAGGACTAAATGGTCCTTTTTTCTAATTCTTTCATCTTGAAATTATTTCCACCAATAGAATGGGCGGCTTGGTGAGGGAGTAAGTTCCTTTTAACTGAAAAATTTCAAGTGGAGGCTAGATGATCATCACTTAAAAGAGTTTTTCTTATCTACCCATTTTGCAAGGCCAAGTTTCACATACTTAGGATAGATATTCCCTAACTCACCAAAAAGTTCGAGCCCTTAATCTTATTTAATCCGTTGGCTGAGACACTTTTACTGGGGAGTGGCTGTTGTACCTGTTACAGGTGAGAAGGAAGTGACCAGTTGGACACCAAAGGTGAGTGAGTCCCTGAAAAGGTGCTAGTCCTCCCTGAATATTCTATAGATTTCTCTTAGCCAGATCAAAAAATAAATTTTGGAGGTGAAGCTAATCAACTGTAACTGCAAGAGAAGGTTGTTGTTTTTTTTTCTTTCTGAGAGGCAGAATCATCCTTCTCCTTGCAGTAATAATTAATATCTATTTGTTCTCCTCTAAAGTCTTTCATCCTATGGTCTGACAGGCATTGACAAAAGGGAGAAGAGAAGGGAGGGAGTGATCCCTCCTTTTAACTAATAATCTACATTATCTTTGAAATGCTAACTAGGAGATCCCAGCTCATGGACTTGAAGAGATCTGACTAATGAATACTGACCAAGTGGGAGGGAAGAGTGAGCTTCCTTTAATTAGAGTCTTATGTATATGTGCTCTTTTTAATGCTTAGACTGACTGATTTCATCAGATGGAGGAATGATTGGGGAGACAGAACACTGATCCAAGTCAGGAAGGTTTGAGTTCAAATTTGACTTCCAATTCTTCCTAGCTGTATGACCCTCATCAAGTCACTTAACCCCCATTCAGTTTCTTAAAGATCTGCCCTTCCACCTAAGATTATCCCATTTATTTATTTATACAACATTTTTGCAAGTTGTTTCTCTATACTGTGAGTTAGTCAAGGATTCTTTGTGTGTGAGTTTGTTTTGTTTGCTAACCACTTAGCACACAGTATTTAATAAATGCTTGTTCTGAAATTTTGATTTAGTTTCTTCATCTGTAAATGGTTGTAATAATAGTACCTACTTCATAGAATTGTGAGGATCAAATGAAATAACATGTGTAAAACTCTTTTAGATCTTAGAGCACTATATACAGGTTGTTGTAGTGATTATAATTATTACAAATATTTTTGCATCATGGGCAAAATACTGTTGTTAAAGAAATGGCTTTTTGTGGGAAGAAAGCAATGTTAGAAAATTGAAAAATCACTGGTTAACCTAGAGACCAAATAGAAAACATCTTAGGACCTATGGCAGTCCCTTCTCAGTAAGTGATTTAGTTCTATTACTAGAGACTATTAGATGGCTACTGGGTACTGCAGAGTACTGCCTTCTGGGCAACTTGTTAACTAAGAGGCATGAAATGTCCCAGATAGAAGAGGCTATTTTAGATGAACTTTCAAGGAAGGTAGCAGTTGAAATTTCCCTGGCATCAATTAGCTTTTGAATCCATCACCTTGGTGGTGAGAGATCCTTTGTCTTCTTATGGCTGAGAAACCCATCTTCTTATCCATTCCAGATTGAAGAGAAAATACACGTAAAACCCACTCTGGTCATCTTCCTACTGAGCTAGGGAGAGTTGTTGTCATAGTCGTAACTATATTCAAGCATATAGCTAAGTAGGCTAAAGGGGAGGCGTGTGGATCACATTCCTACTGGTACTACAACTTAACTGCCTCTGATTTCTTTTGAGCTTTTGAACCACTGCTACCTAAATTCTACTAAGTTTTCTCTCCTAGCCCTAGGCTTGATGACTAGTTTCCCAAATTTAATCTGTAGATTGCATTTCACAGGCTCATAGATTTGGACAGGATCTTAGATTATTGAATAAAATCCCTCATTTTATTTTTTAATTCTCCCCATTGACCTCCAAATTAGGATAAAATAAATGTAAAAACCCTTGCACTCTAAGTCCTTCACCTCTTTATTAGGAGGTGGGTAGTGTGTTTTATCTTCAGTCCTCTAGAATCACAGTTAGTCATTACACTAATAAGAATTCTTAAATTTTTCAAAGTTCTTTAAAAAAAAAAACATATTGTTGTCATTGTATAAAATTGTTCTTGCGATCCTATTTACTTTACTTTACATTAATCAGTTCATAAGATCTTATGAGGTTTCTCTGAAAACCACCTCTTTTCTAATTTCATATAACACAATAACATTTATACACTACAAGAAGGTCAGTCATTTTTCAGTGGATGGACACTCCTTCAGATTTCTGTTTGTTAACTCAAAACAAAACTACTAATATTTGTGTATACCATTAGTTAGAATTTGTTTTTCTTATGACTAATCCTTCCTTTAATCTACTTTCCCTCTAATCCCTTCCTCCTTTTCCCTTTGGAGTGAAATATATTTTACTTTGTTTGTATGTATTCTTCTCTTTTTTTCACTAATTCAAATGAAAGTGAATTTCAAGTATCAGCCATTCTCTCTAATGGCTATTCCTGGCTTTTACAAATGTTGAGCTGCTTCTGCACTCTGATTATGTGAGATAATTTCCTCTAATCTTCCTTTCTTTTCCTCCTATATTGTATTTTTCTTTCTCTTTCTTTCATTTTCCTCTTTAAAAATCAAGACATAAAACCATTCTCAGGCTTTGTCTAATTAGACTTCTTCTATAACTCCCGGGACAATAGAATTAAGAATCATTTCATAGATGAATATAAACAGTTCGTTCTTGTTTAGTCCCTTATGATCATTCATTCAAGTTTATCTTTTTATGTTTTTCTTAACTTCTGTGTTTGAACTTTAAAGTTTCTATGAAGCTTTAGTCTTTTCAGAAATGTTTGGAATTCCTCTATTTCATTAAAAAATTTTTTCTTCCCCCTGTAGGATTATACTCAGTTTTGCTATATAAATTACACTTGGCTATAAACCTATATCCCTTGCCTTCTGAATTAATATATTTCAAACTCTCTGATCCTGTATGGTGGTGGCTATTAAATTACATAGTCCTGACTATGACTTCTTGGTACTTGAATTCTTTCTGGTAGCAATATGTGTGTGTGTGTGTGTGTATATATACACACAAACATATATATATATATATATATATATATATGTATATATATATATATATATATATATATATATATATATATATATATATTTTTTTTTTTTTTTTTTTTTTTGACCTGGAAGCTCTGGGTTTGGGATATAATGTTCTTGAGAATTTTCATTTTGAAGTCCCCTTATTTTATAGTTAAGGAAACAGGCTCAGTCAGTGAAAGTGATTTAATAGTCCAGACAGTAGAGCTAGTAAGTGAATGGGGCAGGATTCAAAACCAGGTCTTCTCGAATCCAATCAGTAGATTGCTACATACTAGACCTACTTTCCCTGTTGATTTGGCTTTCTGCAGTTCAGTTTGGAGCCTCTCATAACCCTTTCTCATAAATTCTCCAGGGTTACAGGTTTAAAGCTCAAAGGGATTTTAACAGTGATGAAGCCCAACATCCAAATGAAGAAACAGATAGAAAGGTTAAATGTCTTAACCAAGGTCACACAGCTCATAAGTGTCTGAGGAAGGATTGAAACAAAGGTTTCTCTTATTCTGGCTAGAGGATAAGATGGGGAAGGAGAACATTTCAGGCATGATGGCCAGAGTCTGCACAGAACTATGATTGAACAGTGTCCAGTGAGGACAGAGTATCTAGAATGGGCACTCCTAAACCGGCATCCATGAACCCATTTCAGGGAATCTGTAGATAGAGTTTAGGAGGTTCTCAAATTTGAGTGAGGAAAATTATGTTTTTTATTTTTACAATGATTGGTTTTCTTTGAAAATCTATGTATTTTGTTTCATGCATTTAAAAACATGTTTCTGAGAGTCCCTAGACTTTATTCATGGCTTAATCACTTCCTGTGTGATCCTGGGTAAATCAATTGATAACTGTTTCACTTTTTTCATCTGGAGATAATATGACATCTTATCTTCCAGCATTACTGTGAGGATCAAATGAGCAAAAATTGTAAAGTGCTCAGCACAGTGCCTGGTACGTAGTAAGGGCTGTACAAATGTTAGTTATCATCATCATTGAGATCTTTTTCCTACTCATCATCATCACTAGACTGCCAAAGAGTTTTGTGACATAAAAAAGATTAAGAACTCCATATCTAGAAGGAAGGGGAGATCAGCTCTGCACAATGTTGCAGAGAGGTCAAGAAGGATGAAGACTGAGAAAAAGTCATTTGGTGACTCTGTAGAATAATTAAAATTGGGTAGTTGTAAGGAGTTGAGAAGTGAATGGGAAGTGAGAAATGGAAGCAAGGGATGGGAGATAGCTCCCACAATGTGTATCATACAATTAGCATTCTGATCAAATTGCATCTGACACGGAGGGGTCCCCTATCTACTCCCCATCCCCAAAGTTAGAACAATTAGAATCAGGAGGGAGGAGAGTGTTTTAAGAACCAATCACAACAAATGAAAGTCTGCCCTCATTTACATTAACTGATAAAAATGCAGAGTTATCCTTTGATAATTTTGGAACATGAACCGTGTGCTATGTAGTCTCTTATACTGGATCTCCCGAGATGAAAGGAATCAGAGGAAGACTCATTCAATGCAGAGCTCGTGGAAAGATATGAAAAAGAAGAACACAGGATGGGAAGATGCGGAGGCGTGGCTAGATGTTGGGGGGAAGCAGCAGAGAACAGCAGGAGGTTATGAGTGACAGGGCAGATGCTTGGGTACCGCCTGCCTTGATCATCACTTTTTTTTTTTTTTTCTCACATAACAGGATCATTTTTTCCCCCTCTCTTCTTATACATTCACGATTTTATCTCCATAAATTTCCTTAAGCTGGAACATCAAATTGCATCAGAGTCTTTTCTGCAATGCATTATCCCCCTAATTTATAATGCGGCTTTAAATGATGGAGGCTCACTGGCCATAAATCACAGGTTATTCCTGGCTTATGCCCTAATGAATATGGAGCAAGGGAAGGAGAAAGGAGAACAGCCCAGCCTGCTGCTCACATCTGCTCCCTCTGGATGCATGCCCCTGAAGCAAATCCATTTTAACTAAATCTACCCGCCCTGGGAGTTTTGCATCTTCACATTTCTCCCAAGTGAAATTTCAGGTATAAATCCTGTTTCTCTACTAAATTACCTTGGTTTCATTCTTCTGTCCTTGTATTTATTTACACATTTATTCAGTAAGCATGTCTCGAGTGCTGTTGGGTGTTAAATTAGTTTGGATCTACATTTCAAGAAAAGAGAAATACAGTTGCACAACAGTTTAAAACCCAAGTCTATGGGTTTATTAACAAACATGCAAACCATCAAGGGTGCACAGAGAAAGGATATATAGAATACAGGTGTCAACCAGCTCTGCTGGCCATTCAATTCTCAGCTGGCTCTTCTGGATCCTCACTGGGGGCAAAGCCACTCATCTGGTAGGTCCAGACAATCTTAGCTCTATCTAGGATACTGCCAGGAGGTTGGTGATGGCAGGAGGGACATGTCCCAAAGGACAAAGGCAACTACAATTGTTTCAAATATATATAATGTGTGTGTGTGTGTGTGTGTGTGTGTGTGTGTGTGTGTGTGTGTGTGTTTTATCCCAAGCAACTTTGGACTTCACTAATGGCAAGCAAATTAGAGAAAGATGAATTTGGGAGACAGAAGATTTCCTCTGATGTCAGTGGGTGAAATGGGATGGAGAGGGAAAGGCCTACACTCAGATCTCTGAGGCATTCTGTTTTTATCCATGTGTCTTTCCCCCTCCCCACCTCCCACAGTCTGAAGGAGATTGCATCAGGTGATTTGCTTTGAAGCAGATGTTTGGGTGGGGAAGAAAGATATCACAGAAATATAAGACAGAGTTCCTTGCCATCAGAGTTGCTTTTAAACGTAGGCAGGCAGTCATCTGTCCATATGGGCTGATTTGAGGAATACCCAAGAGATTTCTCACCTTCCCTTCCAAATACTTTTTTTCCCCCCTCTGGCACCATGCCTGTGATTTCCACCATTAGAGTCAGATACATTCCTTCCCCCACTCCTCACCCTTTTTGGGTTAAAGCCTTGCTTCCAGAAGTCATCTGGTAATTACAAATAAGATACTTGAGGGGAATAACTCTAAGCTTCTGTGACTGTTAGAACTCATGTTTATATGTATAAGGTTCACAGTTTGGAAAACATTTTCCTCACAGGGAATAACTCCATGAAATGATGCAAATCTCACTATTCAGGGTTAAAATTCCTTGCTCTGATGCTTATTACCTGTGTGACCAAGGGCAAATCATTTAATATTCCTAGACCTCCACTTACTCATCTCCAAAATGGTCTCTGAGTTCCCTTTTAGCCCCTGGAATCCTCTGAGCAGCTCATCAATATCCTTCCTGGAGAGTGTTAGACCCAGAGCTGAAGCCACTTCACCTAATAAAATCAGACTGAGGAAGAATAACAACGGGGCTACTATTACCTCTCATGCTTTAGTTACTCTTCCTCCCTCGACGTAGCTTATTCATGGGAATTTTTGATAATTATAATTGTGGAGTACTCTACATAGGTTATCTTACTTGAACCATGTAGTAGGCTTTTATGTCCATTTTACGGATGAGAAAACTGGTTGATAATTCGGGTGATTTATTCATGATCATACAGCAAATGTCACAGGTGAATTCACAGTGTAGTGGTTTGGTCACAATAGAAGGCTAGACTCAATGATAGAAAACACACTTCTTCATTAGCTTTTTTAGCTTCCATGACATATTGATGACCCATTTATACAGTCTGATAACATCCCCACACCCCAATCTTTTTGACACATATTGACTAACTATACCTCCCTTTTGTTGTACTTGTGAAGTTGATTTATTTTGTTAGTCTTGGGAAAGGGGAACAAACATTTATTAAATGCCTAAATGTATCAGTTCCTGGGCTATGAAATGTGATCTTGTTTGATCTTCACAACAACTCTGCTATTATTATCACCCCCATTTTACAGAAAAGGAAACTGAGGCAGACAGAGGTTAAGTAACTTGCCCAGAGTGATGCAGCTAATAAGTGTCTGTGAATAAATCTGAATTCAGTTTTTCCTAACTTCAGACCTAACATTCTGTCTATTGTGTCTCTGAGCTGTCCATCATTTGGCCATCATTCCAGTCTGGTTAGATAGATTTTTTTCAGATTATTATCTCATTCTTTGAAACACAAATCTGGAGCTGGAAAAGACTTTAGAAGTCCTCTGGTCCAACCCCTTCATTTTAGGGATGAGGAAACTTGAGACTGGATCCTTAAAGTTGTCTAAACCTCCCGCCTTTATAATATGCAAATTTGAGATTAAAAACCTTAACAAAAACTACAGAATTAAATACAGGTTTCCAAGCATGTCATAAGACATCTCACCCGAAACTGAAATTTGACCTACTAATGACTATTTTGTGCTTGTTTGAGCACTCAGTGAGCCCACTTAATGGCTATCTCAACTAATCAAGGTCTCTTCATCTTGTCCATAAGACTTTTTTATAAGACACTTTGTTAAATATTTTGCCAAAATCTAGGAAAGCTATGTTTATGAAATTCTCTTGATCAGCTTGTTCATAACCCCATTCAAAAAATGAACAAAAACCAGTCTGGCGTTGCCTTTTCCTAATCAAACAATATTCAGCACAGATTTTAATGTTTTTTCAAAATTTTCAAGGAATATAAATCAAAATCACTGGCCTAAAGTTTCTAATTTCATTCTCATTTAGGTCATCATTTACTTTTCTGCAGTATTCTGGGGCTTTATTCACTTTCTATGATCTTTTTTTCTTGTTTTTTCTTTGATATTTTATTTTTCCCTGTAACACATAAAACAATTTTTAACATTTGTTTTTAAAACTTTGAGTTCTAGATTCTCTCCCTTCCTCCCTTCCCTACCTCCTGCATTGAGAAAGTTATGCAAAATTTCCATAAAAGCATGATCTCTCTCTCTCTCTCTCTCTCTCTCTCTCTCTCTCTCTCTCTCTCTCTCTCTCTCTCTCCCTCTCTCTCCCTCTCTCTCCCTCTCTCTCTCTCTCTCTCTCTCTTTTTTTTTACTCTGAATTCTTTGGACACCTCCCCCCAAAAAGAACATTTCCATATGCAAATATCCATTCTGTTCAACTTGCTTATAGTGATCTTCCAAAGACAATAGTTCAGTAATAGCATCTACCTATTCTTTCAGTATCCTGCAATACATATTGTACAGGTTTAGTGATTGAACTCATTGAGGGTCACCACTATTCTTCAACTGATCTTGGATTTCAACTCCTTATTAATCATTTTTTATCCTGTCCTTTAAATCCAAAGGTTATTCTCTTTGTTAGTGAAAAGCAAAACAAAATCAGAGTTGAATAGCATCACCTAGCTCTGTCTTGCAGTTTTCATCCTCCTATCCATCCTGATGTTTTGCAGTCCTATCCTTTGTTTTGGTTTTTCTCTTTTCCCCAGCATAGCTAATAGAATCCTAGCTTTCCTTAGCAACCTCACTTAGCTCATTCTAAACTCTAGCACTTCAAATCCTATTCTAATAGTGTCTTAAATTCTCTCAATTTTAATTAATCATCATCTGCTACATGAACTCAAAAGGTTCTTCAGTTTCACTGATATGGATCAGAGATTTTTTACTTGTGCATGTGTGTGATTTTTAATATTTTTATAATTGTTTGGGGTATCCCAAAAGTCTCAGTGCAGTATTAAGTTTCAATATCTTGAAAGCTTTAAACTTTAGTCACTTGAAACAAAGACTTTCCCTTTTCAAGTCAATGTATTTTATTTAATGCATTTAAAAATATTATTTGGAGACAGGGTCCATAGGTTTTACAAGACTACCAAAAATATCCATGACACCAAAAACTAGTAAGAATTACTGACTGTTATCCATTAATTCCATAAGGGATATCAAAGCAGATGATCTCCTTATATATCCAGTCTTTTTAGGCACTTCCCATTCTGCCCTTCCTCCCTTTTTTTCCTGGAATCACTTGTATTTGCATCATCACTGGAAAATATGTCATGGTTTCTTACCTTTTCTTTCTTGGAACCCTTTGAAACTTGTTTTTCCCCAAATCTCAGGTATATGTCAGGTTGTGAGGTTTTTCCTTTCCTCTAGCACAAATTCTAAGTGGATACTTCCTTCCAAGGTTCTTACAATATCTGTTCCAATAAGCAGTTTTTCTTTGTTGGTTAGACTGAGGTCAGGAATAGAAATTCTCCTTGTTGTTCCTTCTACCTTTTTAAAAATGAAATTATCATTAAAGAAATCCAGTAATTGGTGGAGTTGTGAATTGATCCAATCATTCTGGAGAGCAATTTGGAACTATGCCCAAAGGGCAATCAAGCGGTACATATCTTTGATCCAATAATACCACTACCAGCTCTGTATCCCAAAGAGATTTTTTAAAAGGGAAAAGGACTTATTTGTTAAAAATAATTGTAACAGCTTTTTTTGTAGTGGCAAAAAAATTGGAAATTGAGGGGATGTCCGTCATTTGGGAAATGATTAAAGAAGCTGTAGCATATGAATGGAATAGAATATTATTGTGCTATAAAAAAATAATAACAAGCAGATGGATTTCAGAGAAACCTAGAAAGACTTACATGAACTTACGCAAAGTGAAATCAGCAGAATCAGGAGATATACAGCAACAGCAACATTGTACAATGATCAACTCTTCTCAGCAAAAAAAATTGACATTCAGCAAGATAATTCCAAAAGACTTATGTTGAAAAATGCTATCCATCTCTACAGAAAGAGTTGATAGAGTCTGAATGTAGATTGAAGCATTCTATTTTAACTTCACTTTTTTTTCAAGTTTTTTTTTTCCTTCGGGTCTGTTTTTTTCTTCCACAATATGACCAATAAGGAAATATGTTTTACATGATAACACACATAGAACCTTATATTAAATTGTGTACTGTCTTAGGGAGGGAGAAGGAGAGAAAGGAAGAAAATTTGGAACTTAAAATAAAAAAATGAATAATAATGTTTTCTTTACAGTAATTGGAAAAAATTGAAATTCTATTAAAAAAATAAAAAGAAAACCAGGAATTTAGAACTGAGCTTTTGGCAGGGAGAGCTTCAGAATATACCCGGATAATTGAAGATCTCCACTATTACAACATCAATGGCAAACCCATTTCCCCAACTTCTCACCTATTTCCTCATTTTTTCCTCCATGAAGTCTAGAATTAGGCTGCACAATAGTATCCTAGATAGGATACTATTTCCCCCTCCATTCATCTTCAACCAAATTCTTTCTTTTCCAGATCTTGGATTTTCTCATATGAATATATATGAACATGCAGTATCCTTATTATATTTTATATGTATATGTTTAAATTATTGTTTTTTAGTCATTTCATTTGTTTCTGACTCCATGATCTGCAGTTTTCTTGGCAAAGATACTGCAGTAGTTTGCCATTTCCTTCTCTAGCTTATTTTACAGATAAGGAAACTGAGGCAAACAGGGTTAAGAGACAGTTAACAGGGAATAAAGACTGGAAATTGGGAGACATCATTGGAGATCCTTTGGAGCATTAGATGGATCAGGAAGCCGATTCCTTGGGCTGCTCGAAGGCAGCTTTTTCTCAAAATCTAGTGCTACCATACCATTGATACCAAGCAAGTCCAGGCTGGGGTGGACCACAGGGGTGCAAACACAGATCAGGCTGATTCCTAACTGAAAGCTCTGGATTCACTTCATCAGAGCAGTTAAGAGATGCACCAGCAGCCTCTGTTGCCCGTAGAATTGACTGCTCTTTGAAATGGAGGAAGCTCTTCCTCCCTGAAAGGAAAGTCTTCCAAGCTCAATTGTCTCCATATTCAGATCTTTGCTTCCTTCCCTGGCACAAAGATCTTCCCAATTCCCCCAAACTAAAATAGGGATCCAGGGACAACAGACACCCAGGAGGACTAGCTCTGCACATTGACATGATCTCAGGCAGAAGCAGCTGGGTGGTAAAGTGGTAGTCCTAGAGCCAAGAAGACCTGAGTTCAAATATTCCCTCAGATACTTAGTAGCTGTGTTTCCTCCAAGCAAGTCTTTTAAGTTCTGTTTGCTCATTTGTAAAATGAGGATAATGATAGCGCCTACCTGCTAGGACTGTTGTGAGGATCAAATGAGATAATAATTGTAAATCTCTTATCAAAGTGTCTTACATGTATAAATGTTATTTAAATGTTAGCTAAGATGGATAGAGTAATGGACCTGGACTCAGAAAAAACATGAACTTAAATATGGCCTTAGTTACCTTGGGCAAATAATTTAAAATGGGAATAATAATAATATTTACCAGAGTTGTTGTGAGGATTTCTTTGCAAACTTTAAGAGCTATATAATTAATAACTGTTAGGGATTATTTCACTTTTATCCACTTGACCCACAACACTTACCACCCCAAAACATCCCCCTTATGAATATGACTTAAATCTTCACCTCTCCTTTGAGAAAGACATTGAGAGCTCTGGTTAAAATGTAAACATTATTCCTGTTCAGGGTAGAAATGAGAGGAAGGAGACACTTTAAGACTTTCTCAGCCATTTCCACCTTAAAGCAAATTAGCTTATCAGATCAGCCATCTGGTAACGAGGATGGAGACAGGAATGATTTTCTGTTTTTCATTCACCTTCTAAACTGGGATTTAAGACTGATTATTAGTCATGCTCAAAAAAAGACCTGTCCTGCCAGCCAAAGAAGAAGTGTTGGAGTAGTGTTTCCTATTGCCCACCAGAGAGTAATGATGAAGAAAGTAAGAAAGAGAAGTAGAAGGAAAAATCCTACAATCCAAGTCAAGTGAAAAAAAAAAAGGCAACATTCTAAAATCATTTATAAACCATCTTTTAATTTTTAAAACTTAATTTATTTTTAATTAATGAGCATTTATCTTTTCTCCCTCATCTACACACCCCCTTTGACAAAAAAGTAAAAAAATTAGGAAACTCTCATAACAGATATGCATAATCAAGTAAAACAAACCCTCATCTGCCCATCCCCTTTGACAAAAAAAGTAAAAAAAAAAAATAGGGAACTCTCATAACAAATATGCGTCAAGTAAAACAAATTTCTGCATTGGTCATATTCAAAAATATGAAGTGGGTAACATCATCATTGGTCCCCTGAAATCATGATTGGTCATTTCATTAATCAGAATTCTCAAGTCTTTCAAAGCTGTTTATCTTTGTACTGCTGTTTTAATTGTAGAGTGAAATAAAAAAAAAATGAGACAATATTGCTTAAGTGCTATAAAGCTCTAGTTGTCATTGTTCTTAAATTTACTTCTTGGTTCAACTCACCTATACCATAACATGAGGCAACCCCACATTAGTACATAAAACTTTAAAGCCATTAGATTATTAGGTTATTAAATGATATAATTATAGTACATTTTGAATCTAATCCTATTACCTCTGGATTCCAATTTCTCATTTTCTCTTAGCAGTAGATATCATTCTTCTTTATTATCCTCCCCCTTTCTACCATTTTCTTTTATTCCTTCCTCCATCAATCAGATGATCAACTCTTGGAATGTTGCCACATTCTCCCCCAATGAAAGGGAATTCAGGAGGGGGCTTGATTTCTTATAAATTTGAGTTAATTCTCCACATATTTTAGAAATGAGAGCTTTTTCAGAACCCTTGAATGTAAATTTTTTCCCCTAGTTTATTGCTTCTTTTCTAATCTTGTCTGCGTTGGTTTAGTTTGTACAAAATATTTTTAACTCAAAATATTCGAAATTATCCATTTTGCATTCAATAATATACTCAATTTCTTCTTTGGCCACAAATTCCTTTCTTCCTTTGAAGAGATTCTTGACAACTTCTTGGGATATTGTCATTTTTCTCAGACTGTGGGATCACATAAAAGCTCTGTAAGCCAAATACTTCACCTTATGCCTCTGAAAAGATTCTCGAATCTGTCAGCATGATAAAGTGAGCTTGGTGACATGGGCATGAGAATATGGTAAGAGCACTAGACTTAAAGTCAAGACTTTAAGTCAATTGCTTTCTTCCAAATTCTACTTTTTTTTTATACTAGATATAGTATAAGCAAATTACTTATTTTCTCTGAGTTTCCTTCTTATATCTATCTTACAAACCCTCAGAAAGTTTACAAATCAAATGTAGTAATCTATGTAAGCCTTAAAACACCACAAAGGCTGTCTATGTATATCCCCCAAGTTAAATACTATAAAGAAAAGATTCTTACCCTATTTCATATTATGAAGTTCTTGAATAGTTTGGTGAAGTCTATGACTTCTTATTCAGAATAATGTATTTAAATGCATAAATATATAGGATTACAAAGAAAACCAAAGATTAATGAAAATAAAAGTGTCATTTTCTCCTAAGTTCATAGACACTCTCAAATCTATCCCTGACTTTTTGGGTGTATGTGGACCATAATTTAAGAACTCTTTCAATAGAAAAATTACAAAGAAAGAAGAGGAATGGTAGTTGAGATATCCAGAAAGTCACAGAAAATCTAAGAAAGAAACCAGTAGTAAAATCTGGGGCTTCAAATGCCTATCATCAGATGCCCAAAGTTTAAACAATTAATAAGAACTAGTGGTTCTGAGGCAAGGATTTGATTTTATATGTATCATTAAAATTTGGTGGCATTAGATCCATCCCTGGAACATGGCTCTCATTTAAAAAAAAACAGGAAAAGTTTAATAAAGAGATGATGAATGTATTGAAAATTAAGAAGGTATATTCATGTGGGAAAATCCAAGAATCAGAGGGGAAAAGCATAATGGTGAAGATTTGGGTAAAGGTCAATGAAAGGAGAAATAGAAGTTATTTTGTCAATGGAATATACTATAGACCACCTAGACAAAAAGAGAAAATAGATGAGGAGTCTCTGGGAGATATATTATAAGAGTTGTATATAGGAATGATATAATAATAATGGGATACTTCAGTTAACCAGATACTACTGGGTTCTCTCTCTGATTAAAAAATTAGGACAGCTAATGATTCCTTTACATGCCTCCTTGATAATTTAATCCCTTAAATACTGAGGAAATTAACAGGGAAAAATTTTATTCTGGTCCTAGTTCTCACTAAGAAGGAAAAACATATTGCTGGTATAGAAATGATTGAAACCAAGGGGAGGGAGTAGAGGGAGGGAGGGGATAATTTGGAAAAATGAATAGAAGGGATAATGTTTAAAAAATTTTACTCATGCATATATACTGTCAAAAATTATAAATAAATAAAAAATTAAAAAAAAAGAATATTAAAAGTAAAAAAAAATAAACATTATAATCTATATATACAAAAAAAAAGAAATGATGGGAACTCAGAGAGGAAGGTAACTTTTTTTTTTTTTTTTTAAGATCCAAGGACAATGTGACATGCACTCCAAATTTTGGAAAGGCTATTGTAAGGGATTCAGAGGAAAAATAGCTAGGATCCCTTAGACTAAGCTGTTATTTGGAATATTGACTCAGGAGGGATGAGACTTGCTTAAAAATGGGATTTTGAAGACACACAAAGAGAAACCATTGCAGTGAAAGAGAAAAATGAGATTTGTCAGGATAGATTTATGTAGATGCAGAGAGAATTCACCATTTACCCTTGATTTTAAAAAGAAATGGGCAGAACATAGAAGCAAAACCACAGGAACATAGCCTTGTCTGTAAACAGTGTGTGAGATGGCAAAGCTCAAAATCAGATGAGGCTGGCAAGAGAATCTAGAAACAGCAAGGAAAAAATAATTTTTAAAAAGCAATAGAGAATTTTCTTTTTGGCTATATGAGGAAAAAAATGATGACCAGAGAACGAATAAGACTTTTGCTTGCATTGTACAGTATGATACTAAATGAAAAAGGGAAGAAGGCAGAGCTGCTCAATTCCAATTTTGTACCTATTTTCTCTGCCAAGGAGACTGAGTTTTATCTGCATTGGAAATGATAAGAAAAAAATTGTTGAGGAATCGATACTCAACATATGTAAGGAGATAGTAAAAGAGCATCTGATTGCCTTAGACCAGAGGTGTTAAACACATGGCCCATGACATTGTAACATTGGAGGCATGAATCAGATTAAAATATAATTGGGGAATATTTAACAAAACAGATGAAAATAAAAGAAAAACAGATAACAATACGTTTTAAAATGGAGTCAATATTCAGCCTGCAGGGATTCTTATAGATAGATTAGTGGCCTCCTTTTCTATATGAATTTGCACCACTACCCTAAACAAATTCAAGTCACTGGATTAAGATAAAAGACATCTCTGGGCACTGGAAAATCTGGTGGATGACTGCTGAATCACCGTCATTGATATATGAAAAATCGTAGACAGTGGAGCGATACAATAGAATGTGGTAAGGGAAAATGTCCAGAGGTTTTTTGTTGTTGTCACTGTTGGTGGTTTTTTGTTTTGCTTTGTTTTGTTTTTTAAATAAAGAGAAGAATCTACAAACTATAGACCATTGAATTTGGCTTCAGTTCCTAGAAATATTCTAGACTAGATCATGAAAGAGAGAGTGAACATCTAGATAATGAAGGAATGATAAAAAAAAAGCCACCATGGTTTCATCAAAAGCTGGTTATGCTAGACTAATCTCATCTCCCTCCCCACTCTCCCTTTTTTTTTTTTTGACAGCATAAGAAAATGAGAAAATGAAAGGAATGCTGTGGATATAATTTATCTAGATTTTTAGCAGCATTTTTTTTTTTCTTTTTGCTAACGCGTTAGACGTTCTTGTGGAGAAAAATGGAGAAATGTTAATGAGATGATAATGTAATTAGATAGATTCAGATCTGGTTGGATGGCTGGATTTAGAGTACTTTTTAATATTTCAATGTCAACATGGCAAGAATTCACCAGTGGAATACTCAAGGGATTAATGCCTGTAGTTTTCTATTTAATATCTTTATCAATGGCTTGGAGAGGGATAGAGATGGCATGCCCATCAAAGCTACAGATGACACAAAACTGAGAGAGACAGCTGACACACCAGCCAACAGAGTTATAATCCAAAAAATACTTTGACAGATTAAAACACTAGAATGAATGTCATAAGGTGAAGTTTAACATAAAAACTTATATTAATTTCATAAAATACCAACTTTACAAGCTCCAGATAGAAGTACATGGCTATCTATCATCTTTGTTCCATTTAATACTTTATTTAGTAGCATTTTTTGTCATTTTAAGGAGCAAAACCAGACCTGATCTTAGTCTCAGCCTCTCACTCAGTCATATTACCATGAAATTTAATTCACTTAATTTTGATAGATTTTCAGATCATTAGGATATTTTTAGGTCCCTATATATCTCCTAGATATAATGAGGATTGCCTGCAAAAAATTCCCAGGATTAGATTCTCTTTGTCTCTCTGTCTCTTTCTTTTTGTCTCTTTCTTCCTCTTTTTCTCTATCTTTGTTTCTGTCTCTCTCTGTTTCTCTCTTCCTCCCCCAACCCCATCAACTTACTCCTCTTTGTGAGGAAAGTATACAAACACACACACACACACACACACACACACACACACACACACACACACACGACTTTTGTGCTTGATAGATAATAAATAAAAGCAGGAATGTGGACTCTGTCAATTTTCCCCATTTCATTTGCATGCCAATT